>NC_143023.1:5745000-5950000 GCF_057628025.1 Oncorhynchus mykiss
TTAATGCAGTGTGCTTGTATTAAACTCCCCTGTCTCCTTAATGCAGTGTGCTTGTATTAAACTCCCCTGTCTCCTTAATGCAGTGTGTTTGTATTAAACTCCCCTTGTCTCCTTAATGCAGTGTGCTTGTATTAAACTCCCCTGTCTCCTTAATGCAGTGTGTTTGTATTAAACTCCCCTGTCTCCTTAATGCAGTGTGCTTGTATTAAACTCCCCTGTCTCCTTAATGCAGTGTGCTTGTATTAAACTCCCCTGTCTCCTTAATGCAGTGTGCTTGTATTAAACTCCCCTGTCTCCTTAATGCAGTGTGCTTGTATTAAACTCCCCTTGTCTCCTTAATGCAGTGTGCTTGTATTAAACTCCCTTGTCTCCTTAATGCAGTGTGCTTGTATTAAACTCCCTTGTCTCCTTAATGCAGTGTGCTTGTATTAAACTCCCCTGTCTCCTTAATGCAGTGTACTTGTATTAAACTCCCTTGTCTCCTTAATGCAGTGTGCTTGTATTAAACTCCCTTGTCTCCTTAATGCAGTGTACTTGTATTAAACTCCCCTGTCTCCTTAATGCAGTGTGCTTGTATTAAACTCCCCTTGTCTCCTTAATGCAGTGTGCTTGTATTAAACTCCCCTGTCTCCTTAATGCAGTGTGCTTGTATTAAACTCCCCTGTCTCCTTAATGCAGTGTGCTTGTATTAAACTCCCCTGTCTCCTTAATGCAGTGTGCTTGTATTCAACTCCCCTTGTCTCCTTAATGCAGTGTGCTTGTATTAAACTCCCCTGTCTCCTTAATGCAGTGTGCTTGTATTAATCTCCCTGTCTCCTTAATGCAGTGTGCTTGTATTAAACTCCCCTGTCTCCTTAATGCAGTGTGCTTGTATTAAACTCCTCTGTCTCCTTAATGCAGTGTGCTTGTATTAAACTCCCCTGTCTCCTTAATGCAGTGTGCTTGTACTAAACTCCCCTGTCCCCTTAATGCAGTGTGCTTGTATTAAACTCCCCTGTCTCCTTAATGCAGTGTGCTTGTATTAAACTCCCCTTGTCTCCTTAATGCAGTGTGCTTGTATTAAACTCCCTTGTCTCCTTAATGCAGTGTGCTTGTATTAAACTCCCTTGTCTCCTTAATGCAGTGTGCTTGTATTAAACTCCCCTGTCTCCTTAATGCAGTGTACTTGTATTAAACTCCCTTGTCTCCTAAATGCAGTGTGCTTGTATTAAACTCCCTTGTCTCCTAAATGCAGTGTGCTTGTATTAAACTCCCTTGTCTCCTTAATGCAGTGTGCTTGTATTAAACTCCCCTTGTCTCCTTAATGCAGTGTGCTTGTATTAAACTCCCCTGTCTCCTTAATGCAGTGTGCTTGTATTCAACTCCCCTTGTCTCCTTAATGCAGTGTGGTTGTATTAAACTCCCCTTGTCTCCTTAATGCAGTGTGCTTGTATTAAACTCCCCTGTCTCCTTAATGCAGTGTGCTTGTATTAAACTCCCCTGTCTCCTTAATGCAGTGTGCTTGTATTAAACTCCCCTGGCTCCTTAATGCAGTGTGCTTGTATTCAACTCCCCTTGTCTCCTTAATGCAGTGTGCTTGTATTAAACTCCCCTGTCTCCTTAATGCAGTGTGCTTGTATTAATCTCCCTGTCTCCTTAATGCAGTGTGCTTGTATTAAACTCCCCTTGTCTCCTTAATGCAGTGTGCTTGTATTAAACTCCCTTGTCTCCTTAATGCAGTGTGCTTGTATTAAACTCCCTTGTCTCCTTAATGCAGTGTGCTTGTATTAAACTCCCCTGTCTCCTTAATGCAGTGTACTTGTATTAAACTCCCTTGTCTCCTTAATGCAGTGTGCTTGTATTAAACTCCCTTGTCTCCTTAATGCAGTGTACTTGTATTAAACTCCCCTGTCTCCTTAATGCAGTGTGCTTGTATTAAACTCCCCTTGTCTCCTTAATGCAGTGTGCTTGTATTAAACTCCCCTGTCTCCTTAATGCAGTGTGCTTGTATTCAACTCCCCTTGTCTCCTTAATGCAGTGTGCTTGTATTAAACTCCCCTGTCTCCTTAATGCAGTGTGCTTGTATTAATCTCCCTGTCTCCTTAATGCAGTGTGCTTGTATTCAACTCCCCTGTCTCCTTAATGCAGTGTGCTTGTATTAAACTCCCCTGTCTCCTTAATGCAGTGTGCTTGTATTAAACTCCCCTTGTCTCCTTAATGCAGTGTGCTTGTATTAAACTCCCCTGTCTCCTTAATGCAGTGTGCTTGTATTAATCTCCCCTGTCTCCTTAATGCAGTGTGCTTGTATTAATCTCCCCTGTCTCCTTAATGCAGTGTGCTTGTATTAAACTCCCCTGTCTCCTTAATGCAGTGTGCTTGTATTAAACTCCCCTTGTCTCCTTAATGCAGTGTGCTTGTATTAAACTCCCCTTGTCTCCTTAATGCAGTGTGCTTGTATTAAACTCCCCTGTCTCCTTTGATAGCGTGTGTGTTGTCCCATTCATATGAACTTCATTTGAACTCATAAGCCACGTTACCAGGTTATTGAACATCCTAAAAATAACTCCCACGTCCGAGTTATGTTGTTTCAGGTGTGAATAATCTGATTACTTCAGGGGGGAAAAAGAGAGAAACCTGAACACTGCTCTTACTAATGTCACTTATTTCATTCAACCTTATTAAACTCTACCCAAAACCTGTTGATTTAGAAGGTCCTGTGTAGATTGTATTTTCAACCAGCTTCTATCAGGAAATATCACAGTTCACACGTCACACTTTTTTACAGTGTTACTTTCATCAGCTGTTGTACAATATCATACAAAACACAGGAATAACAGAATTTTGACTGCAGTGGGCCTTTAATAAAAATAAGTGATTACTAGCGAGAGCAGTGTGCGGGTTTCTCTTTTCTCCGACGTTATTGAGAAGGGTTCAGCCAATTGATTGATAAAGCAGAGTCCACTTGGTCTCTTCTCCCAGGTTCCACCACTACAGACTGGCTGCGCTCCCTGCCCTGTCTCCATGGAGACCAACTGCTACAGAGGGAGAGGAAGTTGGCCGAGGTGCAGACTCTGGTCCTAAAGGAGTGCCTGAGTAAGTACAACATCATATTTTATTCATCCTTTATTTATTTAGCCAGGTAAGTCTCGTTGAGATAAAAAAATTAATAAAAAAAAAGATTTTTCAAGCGGAATCATGTCTAACGCAGAATATATATTAAAATGTCTGTACTCGGCACACTCTTTCCATTTGCAGTGAGCCTTATTGCCACCAAATAGATCCTAGTTAATGTATTTTTTTATTGCAGTTTATTTAATCAGCTATTTTATTGAAAACATTCTATTTGACAAAAAGAAGCATATCTAGCATAGTTTAATAAAGCAAGTCAGTCTGTGTAGCAGCCAGACAGGTAGGTGGTTCCTCCAGTATTAAAGTCAGTCTGTGTAGCAGCCAGACAGGTAGGTGGTTCCTCCAGTATTAAAGTCAGTCTGTGTAGCAGCCAGACAGGTAGGTGGTTCCTCCAGTATTAAAGTCAGTCTGTGTAGCAGCCAGACAGGTAGGTGGTTCCTCCAGTATTAAAGTCAGTCTGTGTAGCAGCCAGACAGGTAGGTGGTTCCTCCAGTATTAAAGTCAGTCTGTGTAGCAGCCAGACAGGTAGGTGGTTCCTCCAGTATTAAAGTCAGTCTGTGTAGCAGCCAGACAGGTAGGTGGTTCCTCCAGTATTAAAGTCAGTCTGTGTAGCAGCCAGACAGGTAGGTGGTTCCTCCAGTATTAAAGTCAGTCTGTGTAGCAGCCAGACAGGTAGGTGGTTCCTCCAGTATTAAAGTCAGTCTGTATCGTAGCCAGACAGGTAGGTAGTTCCTCCAGTATTAAAGTCAGTCTGTATCGCAGCCAGACAGGTTGGTGGTTCCTCCAGTATTGAAGTCAGTCTGTATCGCAGCCAGACAGGTAGGTGGTTCCTCCAGTATTAAAGTCAGTCTGTATCGCAGCCAGACAGGTAGGTGGTTCCTCCAGTATTAAAGTCTGTGTAGCAGCCAGACAGGTAGGTGGTTCCTCCAGTATTAAAGTCAGTCTGTATCGCAGCCAGACAGGTAGGTGGTTCCTCCAGTATTAAAGTCAGTCTGTGTAGCAGCCAGACAGGTAGGTGGTTCCTCCAGTATTAAAGTCAGTCTGTATCGTAGCCAGACAGGTAGGTGGTTTCTCCAGTATTAAAGTCAGTCTGTGTAGCAGCCAGACAGGTAGGTGGTTCCTCCAGTATTAAAGTCAGTCTGTGTAGCAGCCAGACAGGTAGGTGGTTCCTCCAGTATTAAAGTCAGTCTGTGTAGCAGCCAGACAGGTAGGTGATTCCTCCAGTATTAAAGTCAGTCTGTATCGCAGCCAGACAGGTAGGTGGTTCCTCCAGTATTAAAGTCAGTCTGTGTAGCAGCCAGACAGGTAGGTGGTTCCTCCAGTATTAAAGTCAGTCTGTATCGTAGCCAGACAGGTAGGTGGTTCCTCCAGTATTAAAGTCTGTGTAGCAGCCAGACAGGTAGGTGGTTCCTCCAGTATTAAAGTCAGTCTGTATCGTAGCCAGACAGGTAGGTGGTTCCTCCAGTATTAAAGTCAGTCTGTGTAGCAGCCAGACAGGTAGGTGGTTCCTCCAGTATTAAAGTCAGTCTGTGTAGCAGCCAGACAGGTAGGTGGTTCCTCCAGTATTAAAGTCAGTCTGTATCGTAGCCAGACAGGTAGGTGGTTCCTCCAGTATTAAAGTCAGTCTGTATCGCAGCCAGACAGGTAGGTGGTTCCTCCAGTATTAAAGTCAGTCTGTGTAGCAGCCAGACAGGTAGGTGGTTCCTCCAGTATTAAAGTCAGTCTGTGTAGCAGCCAGACAGGTAGGTGGTTCCTCCAGTATTAAAGTCAGTCTGTATCGCAGCCAGACAGGTAGGTGGTTCCTCCAATATTAAAGTCAGTCTGTGTAGCAGCCAGACAGGTAGGTGGTTCCTCCAGTATTAAAGTCAGTCTGTATCGCAGCCAGACAGGTATGTGGTTCCTCCAGTATTAAAGTCACTCTGTATCGTAGCCAGACAGGTAGGTGGTTCCTCCAGTATTAAAGTCAGTCTGTATCACAGCCAGACAGGTAGGTGGTTCCTCCAGTATTAAAGCCAGTCTGTATCGCAGCCAGACAGGTAGGTGGTTCCTCCAGTATTAAAGTCACTCTGTATCGTAGCCAGACAGGTAGGTGGTTCCTCCAGTATTAAAGTCAGTCTGTATCGTAGCCAGACAGGTAGGTGGTTCCTCCAGTATTCAACATCCAATAACATGAAGCAGCCTCACGCTACAGAAACCTGAGTCTCCAGCCCTTATGGGCCATCCTTGCTCGGACAAGGCTACGTACTGACTACTTACTCTCGTTATTCCATATTGAATAGGACGTAGAGAAGAGGCAGAGAAGCCAGCTTCAATACCAGTCAATGACCTGAAGATCTTGCTCAGCCTGGCCAGAGAACAGTACCTCAAGATGCATGACTCTACCCTGCCTAAAGCCTCTACCTTGCCTAAAGACTCCAGTCTGCTCCGAGTTGAGCCCTGTGGAGCAGAGGAGGTGAACCTCACTACGAAGACTACAGGTATTCTGTTGTTCCAGTCCCTCCTTACTCCCCGTAACACAGCTCAGTAATATTTACAGTGCATTCAGAAAGTATTCAGACCCCTTGACTTTTTTCACATTTTGTTACGTTACAACCTTATTCTAAAATGGATTAAATAGTTCCCCCCCCTTCATCAATCTACACACAATACCCCATAATGACAAAGCAAACACTGGTTTTTAGAAATGTTTGCTAATTTATCAAAAATAAAATGGAAATATCACATTTACGTAAGTATTCAGACCCTTAACTCAGTACTTTGTTGAAGCACCTTTGACAGCGATTACAGCCTCGAGTCTTCTTGGGTGTGACGCTACAAGCTTGGCACACCTGTATTTGGGGAGTTTCTCACATTTTTCTCTGCAGATCGTCTCAAGCTCTGTCAGGTTGGATGGGGAGCGTCGCTGCACAGCTATTTTCAGGTCTCTCCAGAGATGTTAGATCAGGTTCAAGTCCGGGCTCTGGCTGGGCCATTCAAGGAAACTCTGAGACTTGTCCCGAAGCCACTCCTGCATTGTCTTGGCTGTTTGCTTAGGGTCATTGTCCTGTTGGAAGGTGAACCTTCGCCCCAGTCTGAGGTCCTGAGCGCTCTGGAGCAGATTTTCATCAAGAATCTCTCAGTACTTTGCTCTCTTCATCTTTCCCTCGATCCTAACTAGTCTCCCAGTCCCTGTCTCTGAAAAACATCCCCACAGCATGATGCTGCCACCACCATGCTTCACCATAGGGATGGTGACAGGTTTCCTCCAGACGTGAGATTTTGCATTCAGGCCAAAGAGTTCAATCTCGTTTTTATCAGACCAGTGAATCTTGTTTCTCATCGTTTGAGAGTCCTTTAGGTGCCTTTTGGCCACACTATTATAAACGCTTGATTGGGGGAGTGCTGCGGAGATGGTTGTCCTTATGAAAGATTCTCCCATCTCCACAGAGAAACTCTGGAGCTCTGTCAAAGTGGCCATTGGGTTCTTGGTCACCTCCCTGACCAAGGCCCTTGCTCATTTTGGCTGGGTGGCCAGCTCTAGGAAGAGTCTTGGTTGTTCCGAACTTCTTCCATTTAAGAATGATGGAGGACATGGTGTTCTTGGGGGCCTTCAATGCTCCAGAAATGTTTTGGTACCTTTCGGAGCTCTACAGACAATTCCTTTGACCTCATGGCTTGGTTTTTGCTCTGACATGCACTGTCAACTGTAGGACCTTTATATAGACAGCTGTGTGCCTTTCCAAATTATGTCCAATAAATTGAATTTACCACAGGTGGACTCCAATCAAGTTGTAGAAACGTCTCAAGGATGATCAATGGAAACAGGATACACCTGAACTCAATTTCGAAGTCTCATAGCAAAGGGTCTGAATAGTTAGGTAAATCGGTTACTTCTGTTTTTTATTTTTATACATTTGGCACAAAAAAAATCTTTACTTGTTTTCGCTTTGTCATTATTGGGTATTGATTAAAAATCAAAATACATTTTAGAATAAGGCTGTAACGTAACAAAATATGGAAATAGTCAAGGGGTCTGAACACACTGTATTTGCCATCTCTAAAACGGACTCCTTCTAGAAACCTTGACTGATAAAACAAAAATGACTCTTTCCCCATTCCAATGTAGAGTTCATTAAACACTCCCAACATGCTGATTGGCCAGAGAGAAGTGTTTTGCAGAACTATGAGAACCTCCAGAGGACTCGTCAGAAGCTGAGGTAAACTCGAATAATGCTCTTCACATCGGTACACACATCTCTCTTCCGTCAACAATAAGCAAGCAAGGTGGCTTATGGGAATAGAGAGACCGACGGTATCTTTGGTTCCTCAGACGTGACTAATTTAACCATCTCATCTTTGGTCTCCTCCCTTCACAGGTTTGGTCTGCTGTCTGGCAGCTCATCTGACTGTCTGCTGGGGCCTAAAGACGTCCAGGGCCAGAGAACCACCTCAGCCTTGCTGGATGCCAAAGAGCTGCTTAGACACTTCACACCAGACGGCCTGCCCACCGGAGAACTGCAGCCTCTATTAGTCCAGAGACTAGGGTAACTCTGTTAGTCTGGAGACTAGGGTAACTCTGTTAGTCTGGAGACGTCTGGAGACTAGGGTAACTCTATTAGTCTGGAGACTAGGGTAACTCTATTAGTCCGGAGACTAGGGTAACTCTATTAGTCCGGAGACTAGAGTAACTCTGTTAGTCCGAAGACTAGGGTAACTCTGTTAGTCTGGAGACTAGGGTAACTCTGTTAGTCTGGAGACTAGGGTAACTCTGTTAGTCTGGAGACGTCTGGAGACTAGGGTAACTCTGTTAGTCCGGAGACTAGGGTAACTCTGTTAGTCTGGAGACTAGGGTAACTCTGTTAGTCTGGAGACTAGGGTAACTCTGTTAGTCTGGAGACTAGGGTAACTCTGTTAGTCTGGAGACTAGGGTAACTCTGTTAGTCTGGAGACTAGGGTAACTCTGTTAGTCTGGAGACTAGGGTAACTCTGTTAGTCTGGAGACTAGGGTACCTCTGTTAGTCTGGAGACTAGGGTACCTCTGTTAGTCTGGAGACTAGGGTAACTCTGTTAATCTGGAGACTAGGGTAACTCTGTTAGTCTGGAGACTAGGGTAACTCTGTTAGTCTGGAGACTAGGGTAACTCTGTTAGTCTGGAGACTAGGGTAACTCTGTTAGTCTGGAGACTAGGGTAACTCTGTTAGTCTGGAGACGTCTGGAGACTAGGGTAACTCTATTAGTCCGGAGACTAGGGTAACTCTATTAGTCCGGAGACTAGAGTAACTCTGTTAGTCCGAAGACTAGGGTAACTCTGTTAGTCTGGAGACTAGGGTAACTCTGTTAGTCTGGAGACTAGGGTAACTCTGTTAGTCTGGAGACTAGGGTAACTCTGTTAGTCTGGAGACGTCTGGAGACTAGGGTAACTCTGTTAGTCTGGAGACTAGGGTAACTCTGTTAGTCTGGAGACTAGGGTAACTCTGTTAGTCTGGAGACTAGGGTAACTCTGTTAGTCTGGAGACTAGGGTAACTCTGTTAGTCTGGAGACTAGGGTACCTCTGTTAGTCTGGAGACTAGGGTACCTCTGTTAGTCTGGAGACTAGGGTAACTCTGTTAGTCTGGAGACTAGGGTAACTCTGTTAGTCTGGAGACTAGGGTAACTCTGTTAGTCTGGAGACTAGGGTAACTCTGTTAGTCTGGAGACTAGGGTAACTCTGTTAGTCTGGAGACTAGGGTAACTCTGTTAGTCTGGAGACTAGGGTAACTCTGTTAGTCCGGAGACTATGGAACCTCTGTTAGTCTGGAGACTAGGGTAACTCTGTTAGTCCAGAGACTAGAGTAACTCTGTTAGTCTGGAGACTAGAGTAACTCTAGAGAGTTGTTCAATTCAGATACTGTTCAGTTCAGATACTGTTCAGATACTGTTCAGTTCAGATACTGTTCAATTCAGATACTGTTCAGTTCAGATACTTTAGGGAGTTGTTCAAAGGCATTGTGGTTTGACTCATTCTTTCTCTACTACAGAAAGTTGTCTAACGTATTTAGATATACAACAGCCTCTCAGCCTCTCTGGTCAATTTATATGTGTCTGAGTGCTCCAAAGCAGTTAATACTAACCGGGAGGAAGAGCAGCTCCGTCTTGTCGAGGTTGAGCTTGAGGTGGTGAACCGACATCCAAGCTGAGACATCTGCCGGGCACGCAGAGATGGGTGTCAGGAGGAGGGAAGGAGAAAAGTAGCTGAGTGTCATCATCATAGCAGTGATAGGAGAGACCAGGATATGACGGAGCTGAGTGACTTGGTGTGTATAGAAAGTAGAGGGCCTAGAACCGAGCCCTGGGGGACACCAGTAGATGAGAGTACGCATCATATCGAAAGTAAACTTGGAGTCAGGCTGCATGGTTTACATGTTGTGTGGTCCTCCCACTACGACTTGGGTAAACCATGCAGTTTATTAAGCTACAGATGAAATAAATTATGATGATGAACTTCACAGGGGTGGTTAAAGTGCACGGTGATGACACGGATAGAACAGTGAGTCAAATATTTCACTGGATGGAGAAATCTGAAGCATCCGGTTGGCATTTCCGCTCACTACCGAATATGGTGATGAGAGGAAGCCCAGTGGCCGTCGGTGGGGAATATGGAGCAAGACGGATTTTGGCCGATTATTCTGCAAATTCTCCTCATCAATGAAACATTTGATCTCAATACAATTTTCTGTTCACAAAACTAGAATCTGTTATGAACAGAGTTGACTACGTTTAGTAGACTTTGCCCTTTGCCAAATATATATATTTGTTTGCGTTGTTTAGAAGAAGTGCAAGGGTGAATTGACTTATTGCATACGCCTACTTCACAAAGTAGGCGTTCCCTAACGGAAATATGCAAATACATGCTAGAACACACCAATGGGCTCTCGCTTAGCTCATCCTTGGCTCTGCCCACCTCCTTGCTTGTTCTGCCCACTGCGATTAATTTGCTCCCATTGGAAACGACAGGCTCTGGTCTATCTTCAGTTAGTTATACAAATCTTTGGTGATGAGCTTGATGCTCCTTTCCAATAAATATCTATGGTCTTGTTCTGGTGACGTGATGATCGACGCTTGACTGCTGATTTGAGAAATATAAATATTCTCGCTGTTATCCATAATGATCTCATCATGTCGACTAGTCTACCCACACAGCTGTTGGCTAGAGCGTACGTACATACTAAGACCAGAATAGGCACGTCTGCTGTTTAAAACAGTTTTTGTGACAGGAACTGATCAGTAGAGTTGAAAATACAATGGAAACACATTGAACTTTAGATTTTTATTCGATACATGAAAAGTTAAGAGAAAAATGACATTTTATGTGCACTACATCATCACGTACTGATGTTTATCCACAACAAGTCAGTTTGGTGGAAACATCACTGGTGGGAGAATGGGCATATTTTCTTAATG
The DNA here is from genome assembly GCF_057628025.1 of Oncorhynchus mykiss. Lineage (NCBI taxonomy): Eukaryota > Metazoa > Chordata > Actinopteri > Salmoniformes > Salmonidae > Oncorhynchus > Oncorhynchus mykiss. The sequence goes on from NC_143023.1 coordinate 5,755,529, forward strand.
TGGATTTTAAAATATTCGCATGAAAATCTGGATGGAAACTCATCTGTCTGACACCCCCCCCCCCCCCCCCCCCCCCCCCCCCAATATGTCTGACCCCCCCTCAATCTGACTGACCCCGCCAATCTGTCTGACTAAAGTCTATGAAATTAAATTTCAGGCTTCTAATATGGATGTAGAAATGTGTTCTGGTGCTTCAGTGTGACTCTGGGCAAATCAGTTTTGTCACCGTCTGAATCTGGAATGCCCCCCCCCTCCTAAAAAAGGTGGCGTCAACATGTTGAATCATCTGTTTGTAACTTTCTCTTCCCCCGAGGAGAAACCACTCCATTCAGCAGACAACCATTCAGTTCGGATGTTTCAGACACCATGTAGCGACGATGATTTCATGTGGCTGTCTACCTCTGATATGCATTCGAATCAAGAGGTTTTCGCCTAATTGAATTCCTCTGATTTATAAAGAGCCTTTATCGGACAGTGCTCTTACAGAAGGCAGAGAAGAATATTAGTAATTAGTAATTTATGTTCATTAAAAGAAACTCAATTAAGAAGCGTTCTAGACATTCGAGCTGTCAGTTCATTAGGAAGTTGTTTTACACACTTCATCAGTTTGGGTGCAAGAGGACAGGAGAGTTTAGTTTCACTTCAGATCACTGCAGTACTGTGTGTTCTTCTCTGCAGTACTGTGTGTTCTTCTCTGCGGTACTGTGTGTTCTTCTCTGTAGTACTGTGTGTTCTTCGCTGCAGTACTGTGTGTTCTTCGCTGCAGTACTGTGTGTTCTTCGCTACAGTACTGTGTGTTCTTCGCTACAGTACTGTGTGTTCTTCTCTGCAGTACTGTGTGTTCTTCTCTGCAGTACTGTGTGTTCTTCGCTGTAGTACTGTGTGTTCTTCGCTGCAGTACTGTGTGTTCTTCTCTGCAGTACTGTGTGTTCTTCGCTGTAGTACTGTGTGTTCTTCGCTGCAGTACTGTGTGTTCTTCTCTGCAGTACTGTGTGTTCTTCTCTGCAGTACTGTGTGTTCTTCTCTGCAGTACTGTGTGTTCTTCTCTGCAGTACTGTGTGTTCTTCTCTGCAGTACTGTGTGTTCTTCTCTGCAGAACTGTGTGTTCTTCACTGTAGTACTGTGTGTTCTTCTCTGCAGTACTGTGTGTTCTTTGCTGCAGTACTGTGTGTTCTTCTCTGCAGTACTGTGTGTTCTTCTCTGCAGTACTGTGTGTTCTTTGCTGCAGTACTGTGTGTTCTTCTCTGCAGTACTGTGTGTTCTTCTCTGCAGTACTGTGTGTTCTTCACTGCAGTACTGTGTGTTCTTCACTGCAGTACTGTGTGTTCTTCTCTGCAGAACTGTGTGTTCTTCTCTGCAGTACTGTGTGTTCTTCACGGCAGGACTGTGTGTTCTTCTCTGCAGAACTGTGTGTTCTTCTCTGCAGTACTGTGTGTTCTTCTCTGCAGTACTGTGTGTTCTTATCTGCAGTACTGTGTGTTCTTTGCTGCAGTACTGTGTGTTCTTCTCTGCAGTACTGTGTGTTCTTCACTGCAGTACTGTGTGTTCTTCACTGCAGTACTGTGTGTTCTTCACTGCAGTACTGTGTGTTCTTCTCTGCAGAACTGTGTGTTCTTCTCTGCAGTACTGTGTGTTCTTCTCTGCAGAACTGTGTGTTCTTCTCTGCAGTCTTGGATTTGAATAGAAAATGTTCACAGCTCCTGTACAATAATGTGTCTCTGTGTGTTTCCAGGGGAAATACATTCCAGATGTCTCCAGACTTGACCCCCAGGAAAGTGACCCAGATCCCCTTCAGCCAAGCAGCCAGCTCCCACTACCATGGACTAGAGTAGGTGTCTTTATACATACAGGACACTACCATGGACTATACATACAGAACACTACCATGGACTAGAGTAGGTGTCTTCATACATACAGGACACTACCATGGACTAGAGTAGGTGTCTTTATTCATACAGGACACTACCATGGACTATACATACAGAACACTACCATGGACTAGAGTAGGTGTCTTTATACATACAGGACACTACCATGGACTAGAGTAGGTGTCTTTATACATACAGAACACTACCATGGACTAGAGTAGGTGTCTTTATACATACAGGACACTACCATGGACTAGAGTAGGTGTCTTTATACATACAGGACACTACCATGGACTAGAGTAGGTGTCTTTATACATACAGGACACTACCATGGACTATACATACAGAACACTACCATGGACTAGAGTAGGTGTCTTTATACATACAGGACACTACCATGGACTAGAGTAGGTGTCTTTATACATACAAGACCCTACCACTACCATGGACTAGAGTAGGTGTCTTTATTCATACAGGACACTACCATTACCATGGACTAGAGTAGGTGTCTTTATACATACAGGACACTACCATGGACTAGAGTAGGTGTCTTTATACATACAGAACACTACCATGGACTAGAGTAGGTGTCTTTATACATACAGGAACCTACCATGGACTAGAGTAGGTGTCTTTATGCATACAGGACACTACCATGGACTAGAGTAGGTGTCTTTATACATACAGGACACTACCATGGACTATACATACAGAACACTACCATGGACTAGAGTAGGTGTCTTTATACATACAGGACACTACCATGGACTATACATACAGGACACTACCATGGACTAGAGTAGGTGTCTTTATACATACAGGACACTACCATGGACTAGAGTAGGTGTCTTTATACATACAGGACACTACCATGGACTATACATACAGAACACTACCATGGACTAGAGTAGGTGTCTTCATACATACAGGACACTACCATGGACTAGAGTAGGTGTCTTTATTCATACAGGACACTACCATGGACTATACATACAGGACACTACCATGGACTAGAGTAGGTGTCTTTATTCATACAGGACACTACCATGGACTATACATACAGGACACTACCATGGACTAGAGTAGGTGTCTTTATACATACAGGACACTACCATGGACTAGAGTAGGTGTCTTTATACATACAGGACACTACCATGGACTAGAGTAGGTGTCTTTATTCATACAGAACACTACCATGGACTAGAGTAGGTGTCTTTATACATACAGGACACTACCATGGACTAGAGTAGGTGTCTTTATACATACAGGACACTACCATGGACTAGAGTAGGTGTCTTCATACATACAAGACCCTACCACTACCATGGACTAGAGTAGGTGTCTTTATTCATACAGGACACTACCATTACCATGGACTAGAGTAGGTGTCTTTATACATACAGGACACTACCATGGACTAGAGTAGGTGTCTTCATACATACAAGACCCTACCACTACCATGGACTAGAGTAGGTGTCTTTATTCATACAGGACACTACCATTACCATGGACTAGAGTAGGTGTCTTTATACATACAGGACACTACCATGGACTAGAGTAGGTGTCTTTATACATACAAGACCCTACCACTACCATGGACTAGAGTAGGTGTCTTTATTCATACAAGACCCTACCACTACCATGGACTAGAGTAGGTGTCTTTATTCATACAGGACACTACCATGGACTATACATACAGGACACTACCATGGACTAGAGTAGGTGTCTTTATACATACAGAACACTACCATGGACTAGAGTAGGTGTCTTTATACATACAGGAACCTACCATGGACTAGAGTAGGTGTCTTTATGCATACAGGACACTACCATGGACTAGAGTAGGTGTCTTTATACATACAGGACACTACCATGGACTATACATACAGAACACTACCATGGACTAGAGTAGGTGTCTTTATACATACAGGACACTACCATGGACTATACATACAGGACACTACCATGGACTAGAGTAGGTGTCTTTATACATACAGGACACTACCATGGACTAGAGTAGGTGTCTTCATACATACAGGACACTACCATGGACTAGAGTAGGTGTCTTTATTCATACAGGACACTACCATGGACTATACATACAGGACACTACCATGGACTAGAGTAGGTGTCTTTATTCATACAGGACACTACCATGGACTATACATACAGGACACTACCATGGACTAGAGTAGGTGTCTTTATACATACAGGACACTACCATGGACTAGAGTAGGTGTCTTTATACATACAGGACACTACCATGGACTATACATACAGAACACTACCATGGACTAGAGTAGGTGTCTTTATATATACAGGACACTACCATGGACTAGAGTAGGTGTCTTTATTCATACAGAACACTACCATGGACTAGAGTAGGTGTCTTTATACATACAGGACACTACCATGGACTAGAGTAGGTGTCTTTATACATACAGGACACTACCATGGACTAGAGTAGGTGTCTTTATACATACAGGACACTACCATGGACTAGAGTAGGTGTCTTTATACATACAGGACACTACCATGGACTAGAGTAGGTGTCTTCATACATACAAGACCCTACCACTACCATGGACTAGAGTAGGTGTCTTTATTCATACAGGACACTACCATTACCATGGACTAGAGTAGGTGTCTTTATACATACAGGACACTACCATGGACTAGAGTAGGTGTCTTCATACATACAAGACCCTACCACTACCATGGACTAGAGTAGGTGTCTTTATTCATACAGGACACTACCATTACCATGGACTAGAGTAGGTGTCTTTATACATACAGGACACTACCATGGACTAGAGTAGGTGTCTTCATACATACAAGACCCTACCACTACCATGGACTAGAGTAGGTGTCTTTATTCATACAGGACACTACCATTACCATGGACTAGAGTAGGTGTCTTTATTCATACAGGACACTACCATTACCATGGACTAGAGTAGAGTTTATTCATACAGGACACTACCATGGACTATACATACAGAACACTACCATGGACTAGAGTAGGTGTCTTTATTCATACAGGACACTACCATGGACTAGAGTAGGTGTCTTTATACATACAGGACACTACCATGGACTATACATACAGAACACTACCATGGACTAGAGTAGGTGTCTTTATTCATACAGGACACTACCATGGACTAGAGTAGGTGTCTTTATACATACAGGACACTACCATGGACTAGAGTAGGTGTCTTTATACATACAGGACACTACCATGGACTATACATACAGAACACTACCATGGACTAGAGTAGGTGTCTTTATTCATACAGGACACTACCATGGACTAGAGTAGGTGTCTTTATTCATACAGGACACTACCATGGACTATACATACAGGACACTACCATGGACTATACATACAGAACACTACCATGGACTAGAGTAGGTGTCTTTATTCATACAGGACACTACCATGGACTAGAGTAGGTGTCTTTATACATACAGGACACTACCATGGACTATACATACAGAACACTACCATGGACTAGAGTAGGTGTCTTTATACATACAGGACACTACCATGGACTAGAGTAGGTGTCTTTATACATACAGGACACTACCATGGACTATACATACAGAACACTACCATGGACTAGAGTAGGTGTCTTCATACATACAGGACACTACCATGGACTAGAGTAGGTGTCTTTATACATACAGGACACTACCATGGACTAGAGTAGGTGTCTTTATACATACAGGACACTACCATGGACTATACATACAGAACACTACCATGGACTAGAGTAGGTGTCTTTATACATACAGGACACTACCATGGACTAGAGTAGGTGTCTTTATACATACAGAACACTACCATGGACTAGAGTAGGTGTCTTTATACATACAGGACACTACCATGGACTAGAGTAGGTGTCTTTATACATACAGGACACTACCATGGACTATACATACAGAACACTACCATGGACTAGAGTAGGTGTCTTTATACATACAGGACACTACCACTACCATAGGTTAATCTTTATTTTTTAATTTAACGTTTATTTAACTAGGCAAGTCAGTTAAGAACAAATTCTTATTTACAATGACGGCCTACCAGGGAACAGTGGGTTAACTGCCTTGTTCAGGGGCAGAGCGACAGATTTGTACCTTGTCAGCTCGGTGATTTCCATCCAGCAACCTTCCGGTTACTGATCCAACGCTCTAACCGCCGCCCTAATCGACACATGAACCTATCCACCTCTTAGGGTAGAGTACTGAGGGCCTGACGACATGAACCTATCCACCTCTTAGGGTAGAGTACTGAGGGCCTGACGACATGAACCTATCCACCTCTTAGGGTAGAGTACTGAGGGCCTGACGACTGGAACCTATCCACCTCTTAGGGTAGAGTGCTGAGGGCCTGACCACATGAACCTATCCACCTCTTAGGGTAGAGTACTGAGGGCCTGACGACTGGAACCTATCCACCTCTTAGGGTAGAGTGCTGAGGGCCTGACCACATGAACCTATCCACCTCTTAGGGTAGAGTACTGAGGGCCTGACGACTGGAACCTATCCACCTCTTAGGGTAGAGTGCTGAGGGCCTGACCACATGAACCTATCCACCTCTTAGGGTAGAGTACTGAGGGCCTGACGACTGGAACCTATCCACCTCTTAGGGTAGAGTACTGAGGGCCTGACCACATGAACCTATCCACCTCTTAGGGTAGAGTACTGAGGGCCTGACGACACGAACTAGTTCCAGGACATATACTTGTGTAGTGTAAAGAGACTGATCTAGAGTCAGCTCTCTCTTTAAGAGATGTCTCCCAAACTACCTCCTAAAGGTTGATTCCCCATCTGAGTGGTACAGTGTAAAGAGACTGATCTAGAGTCAGCTCTCTCTTTAAGAGGTTGATGCCCCATCTGAGTCCACACGGTCCTGCGAGAATTACCTTAATTACCTTAATACGAGCACAGCGTATTTTGCTCTGTTACACACATTTGAAAATGAAAGGCTTTTTAAAATATCCACACATTTGTGCATCATTGCATTAATCAAGTGTGCAACACTATGTGCAATATGTTTTAGATGAGAAAATCCTGTGTAGTTTGAATTGCGATCCTTATTTTGTTAGTCCGTATACTATGGTATTTACGGTACGCTAATAGCTGCACCAACACATGAAGCAGGAATGTGTCTTTGGACATACCACATCCACGGCTGGAGTTAACAGAAAAGTTACAAATCAAATATTTGAAGAGAGATTGATCTCACTAGACTTATTTTACTCGTGTAAATGACACCTAAGAGACTTTAACAAGTCGAGGCCTAGTTTTTCTCTCTCTCTTTATGCTAATTTAGTCCAGATCTTTCAGTCTTATGAATGTTGATGTTCCTTCTGGAACCCCTCCCCCCTGCTCTTTTATACTTTATCTACTACCAAGTACTGGCTTATTGACTGGCTCTTCTCCCTGGACCTCTGTGTTGAATCACTAATCTCTCTCTTCTCCCTGGTCCAGACCTGTCTCTGTGTTGAATCACTAAGCTCTCTCTCTTCTCCCTGGTTCAGACCTGTCTCTGTGTTGAATCACTTAAGCTCTCTCTTCTCCCTGGTCCAGACCTGTCTCTGTGTTGAATCACTAATCTCTCTCTCTTCTCCCTGGTCCAGACCTGTCTCTGTGTTGAATCACTAAGCTCTCTCTTCTCCCTGGTCCAGACCTGTCTCTGTGTTGAATCACTAATCTCTCTCTCTTCTCCCTGGTCCAGACCTGTCTCTGTGTTGAATCACTAATCTCTCTCTTCTCCCTGGTCCAGACCTGTCTCTGTGTTGAATCACTAAGCTCTCTCTCTTCTCCCTGGTCCAGACCTGTCTCTGTGTTGAATCACTAAGCTCTCTCTTCTCCCTGGTCCAGACCTGTCTCTGTGTTGAATCACTAAGGTCTCTCTTCTCCCTGGTCCAGACCTGTCTCTGTGTTGAATCACTAATCTCTCTCTTCTCCCTGGTCCAGACCTGTCTCTGTGTTGAATCACTAAGCTCTCTCTCTTCTCCCTGGTCCAGACCTGTCTCTGTGTTGAATCACTAAGCTCTCTCTTCTCCCTGGTCCAGACCTGTCTCTGTGTTGAATCACTAATCTCTCTCTTCTCCCTGGTCCAGACCTGTCTCTGTGTTGAATCACTAATCTCTCTCTTCTCCCTGGTCCAGACCTGTCTCTGTGTTGAATCACTAAGCTCTCTCTCTTCTCCCTGGTCCAGACCTGTCTCTGTGTTGAATCACTAAGCTCTCTCTTCTCCCTGGTCCAGACCTGTCTCTGTGTTGAATCACTAAGCTCTCTCTTCTCCCTGGTCCAGACCTGTCTCTGTGTTGAATCACTAAGCTCTCTCTTCTCCCTGGTCCTCTGTGTTGAATCACTAAGCTCTCTCTTCTCCCTGGTCCAGACCTGTCTCTGTGTTGAATCACTAAGCTCTCTCTTCTCCCTGGTCCAGACCTGTCTCTGTGTTGAATCACTAAGCTCTCTCTCTTCTCCCTGGTCCAGACCTGTCTCTGTGTTGAATCACTAATCTCTCTCTCTTCTCCCTGGTCCAGACCTGTCTCTGTGTTGAATCACTTAAGCTCTCTCTTCTCCCTGGTCCTCTGTGTTGAATCACTAAGCTCTCTCTCTTCTCCCTGGTCCAGACCTGTCTCTGTGTTGAATCACTAAGCTCTCTCTCTTCTCCCTGGTCCAGACCTGTCTCTGTGTTGAATCACTAAGCTCTCTCTTCTCCCTGGTCCAGACCTGTCTCTGTGTTGAATCACTAATCTCTCTCTCTTCTCCCTGGTCCAGACCTGTCTCTGTGTTGAATCACTAATCTCTCTCTTCTCCCTGGTCCAGACCTGTCTCTGTGTTGAATCACTAAGCTCTCTCTCTTCTCCCTGGTCCAGACCTGTCTCTGTGTTGAATCACTAAGCTCTCTCTTCTCCCTGGTCCAGACCTGTCTCTGTGTTGAATCACTAAGGTCTCTCTTCTCCCTGGTCCAGACCTGTCTCTGTGTTGAATCACTAATCTCTCTCTTCTCCCTGGTCCAGACCTGTCTCTGTGTTGAATCACTAAGCTCTCTCTCTTCTCCCTGGTCCAGACCTGTCTCTGTGTTGAATCACTAAGCTCTCTCTTCTCCCTGGTCCAGACCTGTCTCTGTGTTGAATCACTAAGCTCTCTCTTCTCCCTGGTCCAGACCTGTCTCTGTGTTGAATCACTAAGCTCTCTCTTCTCCCTGGTCCAGACCTGTCTCTGTGTTGAATCACTAAGCTCTCTCTTCTCCCTGGTCCAGACCTGTCTCTGTGTTGAATCACTAAGCTCTCTCTTCTCCCTGGTCCAGACCTGTCTCTGTGTTGAATCACTAAGCTCTCTCTTCTCCCTGGTCCAGACCTGTCTCTGTGTTGAATCACTAATCTCTCTCTTCTCCCTGGTCCAGACCTGTCTCTGTGTTGAATCACTAAGCTCTCTCTCTTCTCCCTGGTCCAGACCTGTCTCTGTGTTGAATCACTAAGCTCTCTCTTCTCCCTGGTCCAGACCTGTCTCTGTGTTGAATCACTAAGCTCTCTCTTCTCCCTGGTCCAGACCTGTCTCTGTGTTGAATCACTAAGCTCTCTCTTCTCCCTGGTCCAGACCTGTCTCTGTGTTGAATCACTAAGCTCTCTCTTCTCCCTGGTCCTCTGTGTTGAATCACTAAGCTCTCTCTTCTCCCTGGTCCAGACCTGTCTCTGTGTTGAATCACTAAGCTCTCTCTTCTCCCTGGTCCAGACCTGTCTCTGTGTTGAATCACTAAGCTCTCTCTCTTCTCCCTGGTCCAGACCTGTCTCTGTGTTGAATCACTAATCTCTCTCTCTTCTCCCTGGTCCAGACCTGTCTCTGTGTTGAATCACTTAAGCTCTCTCTTCTCCCTGGTCCTCTGTGTTGAATCACTAAGCTCTCTCTCTTCTCCCTGGTCCAGACCTGTCTCTGTGTTGAATCACTAAGCTCTCTCTCTTCTCCCTGGTCCAGACCTGTCTCTGTGTTGAATCACTAAGCTCTCTCTTCTCCCTGGTCCAGACCTGTCTCTGTGTTGAATCACTAAGCTCTCTCTCTTCTCCCTGGTCCAGACCTGTCTCTGTGTTGAATCACTAAGCTCTCTCTTCTCCCTGGTCCAGACCTGTCTCTGTGTTGAATCACTAAGCTCTCTCTTCTCCCTGGTCCAGACCTGTCTCTGTGTTGAATCACTAAGCTCTCTCTCTTCTCCCTGGTCCAGACCTGTCTCTGTGTTGAATCACTAAGCTCTCTCTTCTCCCTGGTCCAGACCTGTCTCTGTGTTGAATCACTAAGCTCTCTCTCTTCTCCCTGGTCCAGACCTGTCTCTGTGTTGAATCACTAAGCTCTCTCTCTTCTCCCTGGTCCAGACCTGTCTCTGTGTTGAATCACTAATCTCTCTCTTCTCCCTGGTCCAGACCTGTCTCTGTGTTGAATCACTAATCTCTCTCTTCTCCCTGGTCCAGACCTGTCTCTGTGTTGAATCACTAAGCTCTCTCTTCTCCCTGGTCCAGACCTGTCTCTGTGTTGAATCACTAAGCTCTCTCTCTTCTCCCTGGTCCAGACCTGTCTCTGTGTTGAATCACTAAGCTCTCTCTTCTCCCTGGTCCAGACCTGTCTCTGTGTTGAATCACTAAGCTCTCTCTCTTCTCCCTGGTCCAGACCTGTCTCTGTGTTGAATCACTAATCTCTCTCTTCTCCCTGGTCCAGACCTGTCTCTGTGTTGAATCACTAAGCTCTCTCTCTTCTCCCTGGTCCAGACCTGTCTCTGTGTTGAATCACTAAGCTCTCTCTTCTCCCTGGTTCAGACCTGTCTCTGTGTTGAATCACTAAGCTCTCTCTTCTCCCTGGTCCAGACCTGTCTCTGTGTTGAATCACTAAGCTCTCTCTTCTCCCTGGTCTAGACCTGTCTCTGTGTTGAATCACTAATCTCTCTCTTCTCCCTGGTCCAGACCTGTCTCTGTGTTGAATCACTAAGCTCTCTCTTCTCCCTGGTCCAGACCTGTCTCTGTGTTGAATCACTAAGCTCTCTCTTCTCCCTGGTTCAGACCTGTCTCTGTGTTGAATCACTAAGCTCTCTCTCTTCTCCCTGGTCCAGACCTGTCTCTGTGTTGAATCACTTAAGCTCTCTCTTCTCCCTGGTCCTCTGTGTTGAATCACTAAGCTCTCTCTTCTCCCTGGTCCAGACCTGTCTCTGTGTTGAATCACTAAGCTCTCTCTTCTCCCTGGTCCAGACCTGTCTCTGTGTTGAATCACTAAGCTCTCTCTCTTCTCCCTGGTCCAGACCTGTCTCTGTGTTGAATCACTAATCTCTCTCTCTTCTCCCTGGTCCAGACCTGTCTCTGTGTTGAATCACTAAGCTCTCTCTCTTCTCCCTGGTCCAGACCTGTCTCTGTGTTGAATCACTTAAGCTCTCTCTTCTCCCTGGTCTAGACCTGTCTCTGTGTTGAATCACTAAGCTCTCTCTTCTCCCTGGTCCTCTGTGTTGAATCACTAAGCTCTCTCTTCTCCCTGGTCCAGACCTGTCTCTGTGTTGAATCACTAATCTCTCTCTTCTCCCTGGTCTAGACCTGTCTCTGTGTTGAATCACTAAGGTCTCTCTTCTCCCTGGTCCAGACCTGTCTCTGTGTTGAATCACTAATCTCTCTCTTCTACCTGGTCCAGACCTGTCTCTGTGTTGAATCACTAAGCTCTCTCTCTTCTCCCTGGTCCAGACCTGTCTCTGTGTTGAATCACTAAGCTCTCTCTCTTCTCCCTGGTCCAGACCTGTCTCTGTGTTGAATCACTAAGCTCTCTCTTCTCCCTGGTCCAGACCTGTCTCTGTGTTGAATCACTAATCTCTCTCTCTTCTCCCTGGTCCAGACCTGTCTCTGTGTTGAATCACTAAGCTCTCTCTTCTCCCTGGTCCAGACCTGTCTCTGTGTTGAATCACTAAGCTCTCTCTCTTCTCCCTGGTCCAGACCTGTCTCTGTGTTGAATCACTAATCTCTCTCTTCTCCCTGGTCCAGACCTGTCTCTGTGTTGAATCACTAAGCTCTCTCTCTTCTCCCTGGTCCAGACCTGTCTCTGTGTTGAATCACTAATCTCTCTCTTCTCCCTGGTCCAGACCTGTCTCTGTGTTGAATCACTAAGGTCTCTCTTCTCCCTGGTCTAGACCTGTCTCTGTGTTGAATCACTAAGGTCTCTCTTCTCCCTGGTCCAGACCTGTCTCTGTGTTGAATCACTAAGCTCTCTCTCTTCTCCCTGGTCCAGACCTGTCTCTGTGTTGAATCACTAATCTCTCTCTTCTCCCTGGTCCAGACCTGTCTCTGTGTTGAATCACTAAGGTCTCTCTTCTCCCTGGTCTAGACCTGTCTCTGTGTTGAATCACTAAGGTCTCTCTTCTCCCTGGTCTAGACCTGTCTCTGTGTTGAATCACTAAGGTCTCTCTTCTCCCTGGTCTAGACCTGTCTCTGTGTTGAATCACTAAGGTCTCTCTTCTCCCTGGTCTAGACCTGTCTCTGTGTTGAATCACTAATCTCTCTCTTCTCCCTGGTCTAGACCTGTCTCTGTGTTGAATCACTAAGCTCTCTCTTCTCCCTGGTCCAGACCTGTCTCTGGTCACTGTCTGACCCCTCTGTCTCTGTGTCCTGGCTCACTGTCTGACCCCCTCTGTCTCTGTGTCCTGGCTCACTGTCTGACCTCTCTGTCTCTGTGTCCTGGCTCACTGTCTAACCCCTCTGTCTCTGTGTCCTGGCTCACTGTCTGACCCCCTCTGTCTCTGTGTCCTGGCTCACTGTCTGACCCCTCTGTCTCTGTGTCCTGGCTCACTGTCTAACCCCTCTGTCTCTGTGTCCTGGCTCACTGTCTGACCCCCTCTGTCTCTGTGTCCTGGCTCACTGTCTGACCCCTCTGTCTCTGTGTCATGGCTCACTGTCTGACCCCCTCTGTCTCTGTGTCCTGGCTCACTGTCTGACCCCCTCTGTCTCTGTGTCCTGGCTCACTGTCTGACCCCCTCTGTCTCTGTGTCCTGGCTCACTGTCTGACCCCTCTGTCTCTGTGTCCTGGCTCACTGTCTGACCCCCTCTGTCTCTGTGTCCTGGCTCACTGTCTGACCCCTCTGTCTCTGTGTCCTGGCTCACAGTCTGACCCCTCTGTCTCTGTGTCCTGGCTCACTGTCTGACCCCCTCTGTCTCTGTGTCCTGGCTCACTGTCTGACCCCTCTGTCTCTGTGTCCTGGCTCACTGTCTGACCCCTCTGTCTCTGTGTCCTGGCTCACAGTCTGACCCCTCTGTCTCTGTGTCCTGGCTCACTGTCTGATCCCTCTGTCTCTGTGTCCTGGCTCACTGTCTGACCCCTCTGTCTCTGTGTCCTGGCTCACTGTCTGACCCCTCTGTCTCTGTGTCCTGGCTCACTGTCTGATCCCTCTGTCTCTGTGTCCTGGCTCACTGTCTGACCCCCTCTGTATCTGTGTCCTGGCTCACTGTCTGACCCCCTCTGTATCTGTGTCCTGGCTCACTGTCTGACCCCCTCTGTCTCTGTGTCCTGGCTCACTGTCTGACCCCCTCTGTATCTGTGTCCTGGCTCACTGTCTGACCCCCTCTGTCTCTGTGTCCTGGCTCACTGTCTGACCCCCTCTGTATCTGTGTCCTGGCTCACTGTCTGACCCCCTCTGTATCTGTGTCCTGGCTCACTGTCTGACCCCCTCTGTATCTGTGTCCTGGCTCACTGTCTGACCCCCTCTGTCTCTGTGTCCTGGCTCACTGTCTGACCCCCTCTGTCTCTGTGTCCTGGCTCACTGTCTGACCCCCTCTGTCTCTGTGTCCTGGCTCACTGTCTGACCCCTCTGTATCTGTGTCCTGGCTCACTGTCTGACCCCTCTGTCTCTGTGTCCTGGCTCACTGTCTAACCCCTCTGTCTCTGTGTCCTGGCTCACTGTCTGACCCCCTCTGTCTCTGTGTCCTGGCTCACTGTCTGACCCCCTCTGTCTCTGTGTCCTGGCTCACTGTCTGACCCCCTCTGTCTCTGTGTCCTGGCTCACTGTCTGACCCCTCTGTCTCTGTGTCCTGGCTCACTGTCTGACCCCCTCTGTCTCTGTGTCCTGGCTCACTGTCTGACCCCTCTGTCTCTGTGTCCTGGCTCACTGTCTGACCCCTCTGTCTCTGTGTCCTGGCTCACAGTCTGACCCCTCTGTCTCTGTGTCCTGGCTCACAGTCTGACCCCTCTGTCTCTGTGTCCTGGCTCACTGTCTGATCCCTCTGTCTCTGTGTCCTGGCTCACTGTCTGACCCCTCTGTCTCTGTGTCCTGGCTCACTGTCTGACCCCTCTGTCTCTGTGTCCTGGCTCACTGTCTGATCCCTCTGTCTCTGTGTCCTGGCTCACTGTCTGACCCCCTCTGTATCTGTGTCCTGGCTCACTGTCTGACCCCCTCTGTATCTGTGTCCTGGCTCACTGTCTGACCCCCTCTGTCTCTGTGTCCTGGCTCACTGTCTGACCCCCTCTGTATCTGTGTCCTGGCTCACTGTCTGACCCCCTCTGTATCTGTGTCCTGGCTCACCGTCTGACCCCCTCTGTATCTGTGTCCTGGCTCACTGTCTGACCCCCTCTGTCTCTGTGTCCTGGCTCACTGTCTGACCCCCTCTGTATCTGTGTCCTGGCTCACTGTCTGACCCCCTCTGTCTCTGTGTCCTGGCTCACTGTCTGACCCCCTCTGTATCTGTGTCCTGGCTCACTGTCAGCTCTTCTTCTCTCTGGACAAGTTCTGACGACTCATGAGAGAGACCCATCTCGTTCTGATGCTAATTTAGTCTTGATCTCAGTTTTTATCTATGATTAACTACTACCCTATTGGCTATATATTTCGCCAGACTGGTCTATGTTTTGAATCACTAATTTCTTGACCCTACCCAGGTTCTGTCTGGACGAGCAGGGACACAAGGCCTTGGACCGGGACCAGGGCTTTGTCCGGCTGCAGTCTCGTCTGATTCGCTACGAGACCCAGACCACCTGCTCCAAGGAACCTTGTCCCGTCCCATTCGCCTTAAGCCCCGCCCCCTCGCCGGCCGTGCTGTCTGAACCAGGAAGTGTCCCGGACGGAGAGGCCCTCCTCAACTCTGACCTGCCCAGGATCAAGAGACGATCCTGGGATACAGACGCCACCCACCCCCATAAGAGGTTAGTGAGGTTTGTATGGTCCTCTGGAGCTCAGTTGGTAGAGCATGGCTCTTGCAACGCCAGAATCGGGGGGTTTAATTCCCGGAGCCACCTATACATAAAACAAATGTTTGCACGGTAAGTCGCTTTGGATAAAAGTGTCTGTTAAATGGCATATTAGAGGCATCATGTTCTATATAGGCGAAGGGTCCGTACATACATCCTGTGGTTTAGAGCAGGTGCTGGAGGTCAAAGGTTACGTACGTACAGCCTGTGGTTTAGAGCAAGTGCTAGAGGTCAAAGGTTACATACATACATCCTGTGGTTTAGAGCAGGTGCTAGAGGTCAAAGGTTACATACATACATCCTGTGGTTTAGAGCAGGTGCTAGAGGTCAAAGGTTACGTACATACATCCTGTAGTTTAGAGCAGGTGCTAGAGGTCAAAGGTTACGTACATACATCCTGTGGTTTAGAGCAAGTGCTAGAGGTCAAAGGTTACGTACGTACATCCTGTGGTTTAGAGCAAGTGCTAGAGGTCCAAGGTTACGTACATACATCCTGTGGTTTAGAGTAGGTGCTAGAGGTCAAAGACTATATTCAACAGAAGATGTTTTTGTAACAATAAACTTCGTAGGGGAATAGATTACAATGTGATAGTCTTCTACTGCTAGGTTGTATTGGCCACCCACTATCTCTACTCGTTACATTTCATCTTGGGATGTTTGCAAGTCTCAGTCTATTTGTTCATCAAATGCCAGATTTTACACACAGATATTTCACAGGATGAATAAAGGAGAAGCATTCGCTTGGCTTTTCCACTCACCACCAAATATGGTGATGAGAGGAAGCCCAGTGGCCGGCGGAGGGGAAAGATGGAGAGAGATGGATTTTAGCCGACGTTCTGTTTCATTTTTTTCATCGATGAAACATTTCATCTCGATACAGTTTTCTGCTCCCAAAACTAGAATCTGTTATGAACAGAGTGGACTACGTTTAGTAGACTTTACCCTTTGACAACGTTTTTAAAAATGACATTGTTTAGAAGGAGTGCAAAGGAGAATTTAGTTATTGCACACACGCACTTCACAAAGTAGACGTTCCCTAATGGAAATGTCTCTGTTCCCTTTGATCAGAAACAGCAGGGTTTCTCTGTTCTCTTTAATCAGAAACAACAGGATTTCTCTGTTCTCTTTGATCAGAAACAGCAGGGTTTCTCTGTTCTCTTTGATCAGAAACAGCAGGGTTTCTCTGTTCTCTTTGATCAGAAACAGCAGGGTTTCTCTGTTCTCTTTGACCAGAAACAACAGGATTTCTCTGTTCCCTTTGACCAGAAACAACAGGATTTCTCTGTTCTCTTTGACCAGAAACAGCAGGGTTTCTCTGTTCTCTTTGACCAGAAACAGCAGGGTTTCTCTGTTCTCTTTGACCAGAAACAGCAGGGTTTCTCTGTTCTCTTTGATCAGAAACAACAGGATTTCTCTGTTCTCTTTGACCAGAAACAACAGGATTTCTCTGTTCTCTTTGACCAGAAACAGCAGGGTTTCTCTGTTCTCTTTGACCAGAAACAACAGGATTTCTCTGTTCCCTTTGATCAGAAACAGCAGGGTTTCTCTGTTCTCTTTGACCAGAAACAGCAGGGTTTCTCTGTTCTCTTTGATCAGAAACAACAGGATTTCTCTGTTCTCTTTGACCAGAAACAACAGGATTTCTCTGTTCTCTTTGATCAGAAACAGCAGGGGTTCTCTTTGATCAGAAACAACAGGATTTCTCTGTTCTCTTTGATCAGAAACAACAGGGTTTCTCTGTTCTCTTTGACCAGAAACAACAGGGTTTCTCTGTTCTCTTTGATCAGAAACAACAGGATTTCTCTGTTCTCTTTGACCAGAAACAGCAGGGTTTCTCTGTTCTCTTTGACCAGAAACAGCAGGGTTTCTCTGTTCTCTTTGATCAGAAACAACAGGATTTCTCTGTTCTCTTTGACCAGAAACAGCAGGGTTTCTCTGTTCTCTTTGACCAGAAACAACAGGGTTTCTCTGTTCTCTTTGATCAGAAACAACAGGATTTCTCTGTTCTCTTTGACCAGAAACAGCAGGGTTTCTCTGTTCTCTTTGACCAGAAACAGCAGGGTTTCTCTGTTCTCTTTGATCAGAAACAGCAGGGTTTCTCTGTTCTCTTTGATCAGAAACAACAGGATTTCTCTGTTCTCTTTGACCAGAAACAGCAGGGTTTCTCTGTTCTCTTTAATCAGAAACAACAGGATTTCTCTGTTCTCTTTGACCAGAAACAGCAGGGTTTCTCTGTTCTCTTTGATCAGAAACAACAGGATTTCTCTGTTCCCTTTAATCAGAAACAACAGGATTTATCTGTTCTCTTTGATCAGAAACAACAGGATTTCTCTGTTCTCTTTGACCAGAAACAACAGGATTTCTCTGTTCTCTTTGACCAGAAACAACAGGGTTTCTCTGTTCTCTTTGACCAGAAACAACAGGGTTTCTCTGTTCTCTTTGATCAGAAACAGCAGGGTTTCTCTGTTATCTTTGATCAGAAACAGCAGGATTTCTATGTTCTCTTTGACCAGAAACAGCAGGGTTTCTCTGTTCTCTTTGATCAGAAACAACAGGATTTCTCTGTTCCCTTTAATCAGAAACAACAGGATTTATCTGTTCTCTTTGATCAGAAACAACAGGATTTCTCTGTTCTCTTTGACCAGAAACAACAGGATTTCTCTGTTCTCTTTGACCAGAAACAACAGGGTTTCTCTGTTCTCTTTGATCAGAAACAGCAGGATTTCTCTTCTTCTTTCTAGGCTCATCAATGTTTTATCTTGGTTGTTGTTTCCATGCCCCCTGGGTTAACACCAGTCATTCAGTCATGTTCATCTATAGATTAGTCCCTAGAGAGGCGCTGTCAGATCTGGGGACATCAGGATTATTTCTCATATGGGTTTCAGCCTAACAGTAGTTAACATCAAGCTGAAATGGGTTTCAGCCTAACAGTAGTTAACATCAAGCTGAAATGGGTTTCAACCTAACAGTAGTTAACATCAAGCTGAAATGGGTTTCAACCTAACAGTAGTTAACATCAAGCTGAAATGGGTTTCAACCTAACAGTAGTTAACATCAAGCTGAAATGGGTTTCAACCTAACAGTAGTTAACATCAAGCTGAAACGGGTTTCAGCCTAACAGTAGTTAACATCAAGCTGAAATGGGTTTCAACCTAACAGTAGTTAACATCAAGCTGAAATGGGTTTCAACCTAACAGTAGTTAACATCAAGCTGAAATGGGTTTCAACCTAACAGTAGTTAACATCAAGCTGAAATGGGTTTCAACCTAACAGTAGTTAACATCAAGCTGAAATGGGTTTCAACCTAACAGTAGTTAACATCAAGCTGAAATGGGTTTCAACCTAACAGTAGTTAACATCAAGCTGAAATGGGTTTCAACCTAACAGTAGTTAACATCAAGCTGAAACGGGTTTCAGCCTAACAGTAGTTAACATCAAGCTGAAATGGGTTTCAACCTAACAGTAGTTAACATCAAGCTGAAATGGGTTTCAACCTAACAGTAGTTAACATCAAGCTGAAATGGGTTTCAACCTAACAGTAGTTAACATCAAGCTGAAATGTGTTTCAACCTAACAGTAGTTAACATCAAGCTGAAATGGGTTTCAACCTAACAGTAGTTAACATCAAGCTGAAATGGGTTTCAACCTAACTGTAGTTAACATCAAGCTGAAATGGGTTTCAACCTAACAGTAGTTAACATCAAGCTGAAATGTGTTTCAACCTAACAGTAGTTAACATCAAGCTGAAATGGGTTTCAACCTAACAGTAGTTAACATCAAGCTGAAATGTGTTTCAACCTAACAGTAGTTAACATCAAGCTGAAATGGGTTTCAACCTAACAGTAGTTAACATCAAGCTGAAATGGGTTTCAACCTAACAGTAGTTAACATCAAGCTGAAATGGGTTTCAACCTAACAGTAGTTAACATCAAGCTGAAATGGGTTTCAACCTAACAGTAGTTAACATCAAGCTGAAATGGGTTTCAACCTAACAGTAGTTAACATCAAGCTGAAATGGGTTTCAACCTAACAGTAGTTAACATCAAGCTGAAATGGGTTTCAACCTAACAGTAGTTAACATCAAGCTGAAATGGGTTTCAACCTAACAGTAGTTAACATCAAGCTGAAATGGGTTTCAACCTAACAGTAGTTAACATCAAGCTGAAATGGGTTTCAACCTAACAGTAGTTAACATCAAGCTGAAATGGGTTTCAACCTAACAGTAGTTAACATCAAGCTGAAATGGGTTCCAACCTAACAGTAGTTAACATCAAGCTGAAATGGGTTTCAACCTAACAGTAGTTAACATCAAGCTGAAATGGGTTTCAACCTAACAGTAGTTAACATCAAGCTGAAATGGGTTTCAACCTAACACTAGTTAACATCAAGCTGAAATGGGTTTCAGCCTAACAGTAGTTAACATCAAGCTGAAATGGGTTTCGCCTAACAGTAGTTAACATCAAGCTGAAATGGGTTTCAACCTAACAGTAGTTAACATCAAGCTGAAATGGGTTTCAACCTAACAGTAGTTAACATCAAGCTGAAATGGGTTTCAACCTAACAGTAGTTAACATCAAGCTGAAATGGGTTTCAACCTAACAGTAGTTAACATCAAGCTGAAATGGGTTTCAACCTAACAGTAGTTAACATCAAGCTGAAATGGGTTTCAACCTAACAGTAGTTAACATCAAGCTGAAATGGGTTTTGCCTAACAGTAGTTAACATCAAGCTGAAATGGGTTTCAACCTAACAGTAGTTAACATCAAGCTGAAATGGGTTTCAGCCTAACAGTAGTTAACATCAAGCTGAAACGGGTTTCAGCCTAACAGTAGTTAACATCAAGCTGAAATGGGTTTCAACCTAACAGTAGTTAACATCAAGCTGAAATGGGTTTCAACCTAACAGTAGTTAACATCAAGCTGAAATGGGTTTCAACCTAACAGTAGTTAACATCAAGCTGAAATGGGTTTCAACCTAACAGTAGTTAACATCAAGCTGAAATGGGTTTCAACCTAACAGTAGTTAACATCAAGCTGAAATGGGTTTCAACCTAACAGTAGTTAACATCAAGCTGAAATGGGTTTCACCTAACAGTAGTTAACATCAAGCTGAAATGGGTTTCAACCTAACTGTAGTTAACATCAAGCTGAAATGGGTTTCAACCTAACACTAGTTAACATCAAGCTGAAATGGGTTTCAGCCTAACAGTAGTTAACATCAAGCAGTGTTGGTGACACATCTGATAGTTGTAGAAAAGAAAATGCTGTTTCCGGGTTCTGAGGTATTCAGATGTGTTTGAAGTTTTCCCCCTTGAAAACTTCTCGCTCTCTCTCTCTCACGCACACACACACCCACACACCCGCACACACACACACACGGACTGACGGAGGTAGGGAGAGATAGTTCCCCTCTGCAGTTACTGTTCTTTACGGACTGTTAATAGTTTATCGTGACTCTCTGCAGCAAATTCCATTGCTGACTCTTACAGGAGTAATCCCAAATGGCACCCTATTCCCTATGTAGTGCACTACTTTTGACCAGGGCCTACAGGGTAGAAGTACTGCGCTAAATAGGAAATAGGGTGCTATTTAGGTTGCGGAAGCCGCATAGTCTGCGGTCAGCATATCGTCTTTCAAAGTGGAACTGAATGTTAATTATTCACACATTGATACCCTTTATATGTCGTTTTATGTGAGGTGGGGTTTTATTCCTCAGGAGATATAAATGAGGATGTGACCAGCAGATATAAATTATGGTTTTATTCCTCAGGTGATATACATGATGGTTTTATTCCTCAGGTGATATAAATGATGGTTTTATTACTCAGGTGATGTGACCAGTAGATATAAATGATGGTTTTATTCCTCAGGTGATGTGACCAGTAGATATAAATGATGGTTTTATTCCTCAGGTGATGTGACCAGTAGATATAAATGATGGTTTTATTCCTCAGGTAATGTGACCAGTAGATATAAATGATGGTTTTATTCCTCAGGTGATGTGACCAGTAGATATAAATGATGGTTTTATTCCTCAGGTGATATAAATGATGGTTTTATTCCTCAGGTGATGTGACCAGTAGATATAAATGATGGTTTTATCCTCAGGTGATATACATGATGGTTTTATTCCTCAGGTGATATAAATTATGGTTTTATTCCTCAGGTGATGTGACCAGTAGATATAAATGATGGTTTTATTACCCAGGTGATATAAATGATGGTTTTATTCCTCAGGTGATATAAATTATGGTTTTATTCCTCAGGTGATGTGACCAGTAGATATAAATGATGGTTTTATTACTCAGGTGATGTGACCAGTAGATATAAATGATGGTTTTATTACTCAGGTGATATAAATGATGGTTTTATTCCTCAGGTGATATACATGATGGTTTTATTCCTCAGGTGATATAAATGATGGTTTTATCCTCAGGTGATGTGACCAGTAGATATAAATGATGGTTTTATTCCTCAGGTGATGTGACCAGTAGATATAAATGATGGTTTTATTCCTCAGGTGATGTGACCAGTAGATATAAATGATGGTTTTATTACTCAGGTGATATAAATGATGGTTTTATTACTCAGGTGATATAAATGATGGTTTTATTCCTCAGGTGATGTGACCAGTAGATATAAATGATGGTTTTATTACTCAGGTGATATAAATGATGGTTTTATTACCCAGGTGATATAAATGATGGTTTTATTACTCAGGTGATATAAATGATGGTTTTATTCCTCAGGTGATATAAATGATGGTTTTATTCCTCAGGTGATGTGACCAGTAGATATAAATGATGGTTTTATTCCTCAGGTGATGTGACCAGTAGATATAAATGATGGTTTTATTCCTCAGGTGATGTGACCAGCAGATATAAATTATGGTTTTATTCCTCAGGTGATGTGACCAGTAGATATAAATGATGGTTTTATTCCTCAGGTGATGTGACCAGTAGATATAAATGATGGTTTTATTCCTCAGGTGATGTGACCAGTAGATATAAATGATGGTTTTATTCCTCAGGTGATGTGACCAGTAGATATAAATGATGGTTTTATTCCTCAGGTGATGTGACCAGTAGATATAAATGATGGTTTTATTCCTCAGGTGATGTGACCAGTAGATATACATGATAGTTTTAGAACTAATAAAACACAGTGAATATCCACAGGGAATATCACGCGATGTAGCCTAGTAGGCTTAATGATGTAATATGACGTCAGCATGCAACAGGTCGATGCCTCTCTACATTACTTTCCAGATGATTGTCTTCAGGAGCCCTCTTGGCTACTATATCATTGCATAGAGATGAAATATGTTGTCTGTTGCAATGGAATTGAACCTTAATTGATTACGGTGACCGCTGAGGTCATTAGTAGAGTAGATTCAACAGATTTCTGGCAGAGATAGTGACACCACTTTGTCAAAAAAGTATTCTGTGTGTGTGCGCGTGTCTGTGTGTGTTTAACTGTCTGTGTGTCTGTGTTGTTCAGGCTGGCCAAGTCGGAGAGCAGTGATTCGCTGGGCACTGTGTGTGTTTAACTGTCTGTGTGTGTATAACTGTCTGTGTGTCTGTGTTGTTCAGGCTGGCCAAGACGGAGAGCAGTGAGTCCCTGGGCTCTGTGTGTGTTTAACTGTCTGTGTGTCTGTGTTGTTCAGGCTGGCCAAGTCGGAGAGCAGTGATTCCCTGGGCACTGTGTGTGTTTAACTGTCTGTGTGTCTGTGTTGTTCAGGCTGGCCAAGTCGGAGAGCAGTGAGTCCCTGGGCTCTGTGTGCAGTGGCAGCAGTGGAACTGATACCCACCCAGCTGTGAGAGGCTTGAGACCGCAGAAAACCAGGTCTCAGTCCTCCTCCTCCTCTGTCTCAGCCCTAAGAATGGGCCCCCGGGGGCCAGAGAAGCACCACCCTGACCCCCAAAACAGCCACAGAGCCCCCCAGGGACACAGACAGGGACAGGGACAGGCAGAGGACAAGGCCAGCAAGGAGTCTCGCTCCCAGAAACATGCCCGGGTAAGAGGTTATTGTATCTGTTGGGGAAATATTTCTGTGTTGTACAGCATGTAGATATTCACATAGAGTATTTATCTCTATAGACAGACACACAACATCTAGAGACATAGTCTTCCATTAGGTTATGCTGTACTATATTGCCATATTGTAGCCCTCCACTAGTTAACTAGGACATGATGACGCTGTTGCAGATCTCTTAACGACAGCGGTACATTCCCTTCTGTCCTACCATTATCCACAATGTTAAGATCTGTGAGGGGCCTCCTGAGTGGTGCAGCGGTCTAAGGCACTGCATTGCAGTGCCACAGCCGGCCTTCACCCGGGAGACTTATGAGGCGGTCGCACAATTGGCCCAGCGTCGTCCGGGTTAGGGGAAGTTTTGGCCGACCGGGCGATATCCTTGTCCCATCGCGCTCTAGCGACTCCTTGTGGCGGGCCGGGCGCCTTCAAGCTGGCGGCCGGGCGCCTTCAAGCTGGCATCCGGTCGCCAATTGTACGGTGTTTCCTCTGACACATTGGTGCGTCTGGCTTCCGGGTTAAGTGGGCATTGTGTTTAGAAGCAGTGCGGCTTGGTTGGGTCGTGTTTCGGAGGACGCACGGCTCTCTGCCTTCGCCTCTCCCGAGTCCGTAGGGGAGTTGCAGCGATGAGACAACACTGTAACTACCAGTTGGAGAGAAAATGGGGGAAAAGTACAACAAATAAATACATTTTCAAAATATCCTTGAGATAAGTTTTAGTTTCAAGGAACAAGACGTTGAGCTCTTCTGAATACTACGCAAACCCAAGCTTATCAACCACAACAAGAACAACGTGGCCCTGTGGAGAAAAATACAGGTTTATTTAGAGAAATACAGGTTTATTTAGAGAAACATAGGTTTATTTCGAGCAGGAATGGGCAACTGGCGGCCCCCCCCCCCTCCCCCTCCTTTAGCCTTTTCTAGGCCCGGGGGGGGGGGGGGGTTGCTAAAACGTTTTGCTTCAAGGTGGGGGTATGGATGTGGGTACACAGACCCGCGAGCCACTGCGGCCCCCCATGATAAATTCCTATTTTGGTAGCCCTCACCCCCATCAAAGTTGCCCATCCCTGAAGTAGAGAAATGTCAGTGATTCCCATTGACACACACACGTTTTATTTATTTAACCTTCAGAACAGCATGCAGAGTGTTTTCTGTTGTTTCTGTTCCAGATGCTAGAAGAGGTTGTGGCGAAGACGCTGAAGCATCATGGGATCACCAGAGAACACAAGAATCTTGCCGCCTGCGGTCAAAGACTGTTTGAAATCTCCAAATTCTATCTGAAGGTTCCTCTCCTTTTTTCCCCATTCTTTGAATTTGACATTTAGCAGAAGTCCCTTGGCCCCTAGAAGTCCCTTGGCCCCTCTTTGGAAAAGTTTTCAATGACAGAATGACAACTAAGACCGTAAGACAGATTGTTAGACAGATTGTCTTGTATTGCCTTGTCCTGAGCTTTTAATTTGCCCTGTTCAACTATGTTAAATAAGATAGATAAGCTGGCTGTCTGACCTGACTATAGCATCTGACTGTTACAGTATCACCCCAGAGACTATAGAGAGATAAGCTGACTGTTACATCATCACCCCAGAGACTATAGAGAGATAAGTTGACTGTTACATCATCACCCCAGAGACTATAGAGAGATAAGCTGACTGTTACATCATCACCCCAGAGACTATAGAGAGATAAGCTGGCTGTCTGACCTGACTATAGCAGCTGACTGTTACATCATCACCCCAGAGACTATAGAGAGATAAGTTGGCTGTTACATCATCACCCCAGAGACTATAGAGAGATAAGCTGACTGTTACATCATCACCCCAGTGACTATAGAGAGATAAACGGACTGTTACATCATCACCCCAGAGACTATAGAGAGATAAGCTGACTTACATCATCACCCCAGAGACTATAGAGAGATAAGCTGACTGTTACATCATCACCCCAGAGACTATAGAGAGATAAGATGACTGTTACATCATCACCCCAGAGACTATAGAGAGATAAACCTGGCTGTCTGACCTGACTATAGCAGCTGACTGTTACATCATCACCCCAGAGACTATAGAGAGATAGGCTGACTTACATCATCACCCCAGAGACTATAGAGAGATAAGCTGACTGTTACATCATCACCCCAGAGACTATAGAGAGATAAGCTGACTGTTACATCATCACCCCAGAGACTATAGAGAGATAAGCTGACTGTCTGACCTGACTATAGCAGCTGACTGTTACATCATCACCCCAGAGACTATAGAGAGATAAGCTGACTTACATCATCACCCCAGAGACTATAGAGAGAGATAAGCTGACTGTTACATCATCACCCCAGAGACTATAGAGAGATAAGCTGACTGTTACATTATCACCCCAGAGACTATAGAGAGATAAGCTGACTGTTACATCATCACCCCAGAGACTATAGAGAGATAAGCTGACTGTTACATCATCACCCCAGAGACTATAGAGAGATAAGATGACTGTTACATCATCACCCCAGAGACTATAGAGAGATAAGCTGACTGTCTGACCTGACTATAGCAGCTGACTGTTACATCATCACCCCAGAGACTATAGAGAGATAAGCTGACTTACATCATCACCCCAGAGACTATAGAGAGATAAACTGTCTGTCTGACCTGACTATAGCAGCTGACTGTTACATCATCACCCCAGAGACTATAGAGAGATAAGCTGACTGTTACATCATCACCCCAGAGACTATAGAGAGATAAGCTGACTGTTACATCATCACCCCAGAGACTATAGAGAGATAAGCTGACTGTTACATCATCACCCCAGAGACTATAGAGAGATAAACTGGCTGTCTGACCTGACTATAGCAGCTGACTGTTACATCATCACCCCAGAGACTATAGAGAGATAAGCTGACTTACATCATCACCCCAGAGACTATAGAGAGATAAGCTGACTGTCTGACCTGACTATAGCAGCTGACTGTTACATCATCACCCCAGAGACTATAGAGAGATAAACTGGCTGTCTGACCTGACTATAGCAGCTGACTGTTACATCATCACCCCAGAGACTATAGAGAGATAAGCTGACTTACATCATCACCCCAGAGACTATAGAGAGATAAGCTGACTGTCTGACCTGACTATAGCAGCTGACTGTTACATCATCACCCCAGAGACTATAGAGAGATAAGCTGACTTACATCATCACCCCAGAGACTATAGAGAGATAAACTGACTGTTACATCATCACCCCAGAGACTATAGAGAGATAAGCTGACTGTTACATCATCACCCCAGAGACTATAGAGAGATAAGCTGACTGTTACATCATCACCCCAGAGACTATAGAGAGATAAGCTGACTGTTACATCATCACCCCAGAGACTATAGAGAGATAAGCTGACTGTTACATCATCACCCCAGAGACTATAGAGAGATAAGATGACTGTTACATCATCACCCCAGAGACTATAGAGAGAAGCTGACTGTTACATCATCACCCCAGAGACTATAGAGAGATAAGCTGACTGTTACATCATCACCCCAGAGACTATAGAGAGATAAGCTGACTGTTACATCATCACCCCAGAGACTATAGAGAGATAAGCTGACTGTTACATCATCACCCCAGAGACTATAGAGAGATAAGCTGACTGTTACATCATCACCCCAGAGACTATAGAGAGATAAACTGGCTGTCTGACCTGACTATAGCAGCTGACTGTTACATCATCACCCCAGAGACTATAGAGAGATAAGCTGACTTACATCATCACCCCAGAGACTATAGAGAGATAAGCTGACTGTCTGACCTGACTATAGCAGCTGACTGTTACATCATCACCCCAGAGACTATAGAGAGATAAGCTGACTTACATCATCACCCCAGAGACTATAGAGAGATAAACTGACTGTTACATCATCACCCCAGAGACTATAGAGAGATAAGCTGACTGTTACATCATCACCCCAGAGACTATAGAGAGATAAGCTGACTGTTACATCATCACCCCAGAGACTATAGAGAGATAAGCTGACTGTTACATCATCACCCCAGAGACTATAGAGAGATAAGATGACTGTTACATCATCACCCCAGAGACTATAGAGAGAAGCTGACTGTTACATCATCACCCCAGAGACTATAGAGAGATAAGCTGACTGTTACATCATCACCCCAGAGACTATAGAGAGATAAGCTGACTGTTACATCATCACCCCAGAGACTATAGAGAGATAAGCTGACTGTTACATCATCACCCCAGAGACTATAGAGAGATAAGCTGACTGTTACATCATCACCCCAGAGACTATAGAGAGATAAACTGGCTGTCTGACCTGACTATAGCAGCTGACTGTTACATCATCACCCCAGAGACTATAGAGAGATAAGATGACTGTTACATCATCACCCCAGAGACTATAGAGAGATAAGCTGACTGTTACATCATCACCCCAGAGACTATAGAGACATAAGCTGGCATCACAATGTATTCCTTTTCTCCAAAAGGATCTGAAGACGTCCAGGGGCCTTCATGAGGAAATGATGAAAGCAGCCAGCAGCAATGCCAAGCAGGTAACCTGTCAACCATTTATTACATATTTTACCTTCCCCTTACGAAGGTGAACTTTGAACCATGTTCTTCAGAAGTCGAGGGGTGTTCAGGTTAGAAATTGTTCATGAAGAGTTTGTAAATTGTAAACATACCCATGTGTTTTTATTGGTTGTATTGCAGGTCATCGACTGGGTCACGGAGCGGGCCTCTAAGTGACGAGAGAACGATCCCTAGTGGTTTTCGACTGGTTTTATCGTCACGGCAAACCGCAACCATCAGTGGAATGTACTTTCACCACAGGAAACATCAGTACAGTCTGTCAGGAGGTGAACGTGTGATTAGCATGTTTGTTTGTGTCTTAAGAACCTCAGTGACTGTCAGTTGCCAGGCAGCCATTCATTGTTAATCCATTGTTTGTTTATGTCTTAAGAACTTCAGTGACTGTCAGTTGCCAGGCAGCCATTCATTGTAATTACATTGTTTGTTTGTGTCTTAAGAACCTCAGTGACTGTCAGTTGCCAGGCAGCCATTCATTGTAATTACATTGTTTGTTTATGTCTTAAGAACTTCAGTGACTGTCAGTTGCCAGGCAGCCATTCATTGTAATTACATTGTTTGTTTATGTCTTTAGAACTTCAGTGACTGTCAGTTGCCAGGCAGCCATTCATTGTAATTACATTGTTTGTTTATGTCTTTAGAACTTCAGTGACTGTCAGTTGCCAGGCAGCCATTCATTGTAATTCCATTGTTTGTTTAAATGAGTTCTCTCTTATGTTGTTTTAATAGGAAATTCCACAAACTGGGAGGTTTGTCTTTTAGATGTGTTCACATGGTTTATTTAACATGTATGTCTCTGTTTGTTGTAAAGCATTGGTAGAATTGTAGATATCACTATTTCTTTTAGTTGTGCCATCAATTTGATGAAATATAATAAAATGTGTTTTGTGATCTTTGTGCGTACTACGACTGTTCTGTGCAGTACAACACTGTCAGTTTCTAGTGACGTAACATTAGTCTATCTCGGTTCACAGTAGGAACAAATGCAACGCCAACAGAGAATGTCACTTTCTCTCACACATATGAACAAAACAATGCTTTCTCTATACCCCCCTCGGTCCTCACTATTCTATACCCCCCTCGGTCCTCACTACTCTATACCCCCCTCGGTCCTCACTATTCTATACCCCCCTCGGTCCTCACTATTCTATACCCCCCTCGGTCCTCACTATTCTATACCCCCCTCGGTCCTCACTATTCTATACCCCCCTCGGTCCTCACTATTCTATACCCCCCTCGGTCCTCACTATTCTATACCCCCCTCAGTCCTCACTATTCTATACCCCCCTCAGTCCTCACTATTCTATACCCCCCTCAGTCCTCACTATTCTATACCACCCCTCAGTCCTTACTATTCTATACCCCCCCCAGTCCTCACTATTCTATATCCCCCTCAGTCCTTACTATTCTATACTCCCCCTCAGTCCCCACTATTCTATAACCCCCTCAGTCCTCACTATTCTATACCTCACTCAGTCCTCACTATTCTATACTCCCCCTCAGTCCTCATTACTCTATAACCCCCTCAGTCCTCACTATTCTATACCCCCCTCAGTCCTCATTACTCTATACCCCCCTCAGTCCTCACTACTCTACACCCCCCTCAGTCCTCATTACTCTATACCCCCCCCCCAGTCCTCACTATTCTATACCCCCCTCAGTCCTCACTACTATATATCCCCCTCAGTCCTCACTAGTGTACCCCCCTCAGTCCTCACTAGTCTAAACCCCCCTCAGTCCTCACTATTCTATACCCCCCTCAGTCCTCATTACTCTATACCCCCCCTCAGTCCTCACTATTCTATACCCCCCTCAGTCCTCACTACTCTATACCCCCCTCGGTCCTCACTATTCTATACCCCCCTCAGTCCTCACTACTCTACACCCCCCTCAGTCCCCACTATTCTATACCCCCCTCAGTCCTCACTATTCTATACCCCCCTCAGTCCTCACTACTCTATACCCCCTTCAGTCCTCACTATTCTATACCCCCCTCAGTCCTGACTACTCTATACCCCCCTCAGTCCTCACTACTCTATACCCCTCTTAGTCCTTACTACTCTATACCACCCCACTTAGTCCTTACTACTCTATACCACCCCACTTAGTCCTTACTACTCTATACCACCCCCCTTAGTCCTCACTACTCTATACCACCCCCCTTAGTCCTCACTACTCTATACCACCCCCCTTAGTCCTCACTACTCTATACCCCCCTTAGTCCTCACTACTCTATACCACCCCCCTTAGTCCTCACTACTCTATACCACCCCCCTTAGTCCTCACTACTCTATACCCCCCATAGTCCTCACTACTCTATACCCCCATAGTCCTCATTACTCTATACCACCCCCTTAGTCCTCACTACTATATACCACCCACCCTTAGTCCTCACTACTCTATACCCCCTCAGTCCTCACTATTCTATACCACCCCCCTTAGTCCTCACTACTCTATACCACCCCCTTAGTCCTCACTACTCTATACCACCCCCCTTAGTCCTCACTACTCTATACCCCCCTCAGTCCTCACTATTCTATACCACCCTCAGTCCTCACTACTCTATACCCCCCTCAGTCCTCACTACTCTATACCCCCCTTAGTCCTCACTACTATATACCACCCTCGGTCCTCAGTACTCTATACCCCCCTCAGTCCTCACTACTCTATACCACCCCCCTTAGTCCTCACTACTCTATACTACCCCCCTTAGTCCTCACTACTCTATACCACCCCCTTAGTCCTCACTACTCTATACCACCCCCCTTAGTCCTCACTACTCTATACCCCCCTTAGTCCTCACTACTCTATACCACCCCCCTTAGTCCTCACTACTCTATACCACCCCCCTTAGTCCTCACTACTCTATACCCCCCATAGTCCTCACTACTCTATACCCCCATAGTCCTCATTACTCTATACCACCCCCTTAGTCCTCACTACTATATACCACCCACCCTTAGTCCTCACTACTCTATACCACCCCCCTTAGTCCTCACTACTCTATACCACCCCCCTTAGTCCTCACTACTCTATACCACCCCCTTAGTCCTCACTACTCTATACCACCCACCCTTAGTCCTCACTACTCTATACCCCCTCAGTCCTCACTACTCTATACCACCCCCCTTAGTCCTCACTAATCTACACCACCCCCCTCAGTCCTCACTACTCTATACCCCCTCAGTCCTCACTATTCTATACCACCCCCCTTAGTCCTCACTACTCTATACCCCCCTCAGTCCTCACTATTCTATGCCACCCTCAGTCCTCACTACTCTATACCCCCCTCAGTCCTCACTACTCTATACCCCCCCTTAGTCCTCACTACTATATACCACCCTCGGTCCTCAGTACTCTATACCCCCTCAGTCCTCACTACTCTATACCCCCTTCAGTCCTCACTATTCTATACCCCCCTCAGTCCTGACTACTCTATACCCCCCTCAGTCCTCACTACTCTATACCCCCTTAGTCCTTACTACTCTATACCACCCCCCTTAGTCCTCACTACTCTATACCACCCCCCTTAGTCCTCACTACTCTATACCACCCCCCTTAGTCCTCACTACTCTATACCACCCCCTTAGTCCTCACTACTCTATACCACCCACCCTTAGTCCTCACTACTCTATACCCCCTCAGTCCTCACTACTCTATACCACCCCCCTTAGTCCTCACTAATCTACACCACCCCCCTCAGTCCTCACTACTCTATACCCCCTCAGTCCTCACTATTCTATACCACCCCCCTTAGTCCTCACTACTCTATACCCCCCTCAGTCCTCACTATTCTATGCCACCCTCAGTCCTCACTACTCTATACCCCCCTCAGTCCTCACTACTCTATACCCCCCCTTAGTCCTCACTACTATATACCACCCTCGGTCCTCAGTACTCTATACCCCCTCAGTCCTCACTACTCTATACCCCCTTCAGTCCTCACTATTCTATACCCCCCTCAGTCCTGACTACTCTATACCCCCCTCAGTCCTCACTACTCTATACCCCCTTAGTCCTTACTACTCTATACCACCCCCCTTAGTCCTCACTACTCTATACCACCCCCCTTAGTCCTCACTACTCTATACCCCCCATAGTCCTCACTACTCTATACCCCCATAGTCCTCACTACTCTATACCACCCCCTTAGTCCTCACTACTCTATACCACCCCCTTAGTCCTCACTACTATATACCACCCACCCTCAGTCCTCACTACTCTATACCCCCATAGTCCTCACTACTCTATACCCCCATAGTCCTCACTACACTATACCACCCCCTTAGTCCTCACTACTCTATACCCCCCATAGTCCTCACTACTCTATACCACCCCCTCAGTCCTCACTACTATATACCACCCACCCTTAGTCTTCACTACTCTATACCCCCTCAGTCCTCACTACTCTATACCACCCCCGTTAGTCCTCACTACTCTATACCCCCCATAGTCCTCACTACTCTATACCACCCCCTTAGTCCTCACTACTCTATACCACCCCCCTTAGTCCTCACTACTCTATACCCCCCTCAGTCCTCACTATTCTATACCACCCTCAGTCCTCACTACTCTATACCCCCCTCAGTCCTCACTACTCTATACCCCCCTTAGTCCTCACTACTATATACCCCCCTCAGTCCTCACTACTCTATACCACCCCCCTTAGTCCTCACTACTCTATACCACCCCCCTTAGTCCTCATTACTCTATACCACCCCCTTAGTCCTCACTACTATATACCACCCCCCTTAGTCCTCACTACTCTATACCCCCCATAATCCTCACTACTCTATACCACCCCCTTAGTCCTCACTACTATATACCACCCACCCTCAGTCCTCACTACTCTATACCCCCTCAGTCCTCACTATTCTATACCACCCCCCTTAGTCCTCACTATTCTATACCACCCTCAGTCCTCACTACTCTATACCCCCCTCAGTCCTCACTACTATACACCACCCTCTGTCCTCAGTACTCTATACCCCCCCTCAGTCCTCACTACTCTATACCCCCCTTAGTCCTCACTACTATATACCACCCTCGGTCCTCAGTACTCTATACCCCCCTCAGTCCTCACTACTCTACACCCCCCTTAGTCCTCACTACTATATACCATCCTCGGTCCTCAGTACTCTATACCCCCCTAAGTCCTCTCCCTTGGCCAAGAGCATGAAAGAGGTGATGGGAATGAACTGGGGGTCGAGACGCTCCTCTCTCCCCTGGCCAAGAGCATGAAAGGGATGATGGGAATGAACTGGGGGTTGAGCCTCCGGTTAGCAACCTTGGGACCTGATACATTCTGAGGGGGCTTTGTTTTCTCCTCTGGCCTGGGTGCCAGTATGTTCCTGCTCTACTGCCAAACAACAGACAGGCATCCAGGCTAACAATGCTCCCCTATAGGTGCTCCACACACCCCATTGTGTTTGGTCTCATGATTCATCCCACCACAGGCCACCCAATTAGACTAAGGTAAGGGTTGGACTTAAACAACTATTTTGGGATAACTACCAAGCATTCTATTTTTAATGGTATAAATATAGCATCTTCAATATTTAGCTTGGTTAGGTCCTTATTGTAAAAGAGAACCTGTTCTCAATGACTTAAGGCAAAAAAACTATATAAGTAAATAGTACAGAATTACTGAGTTAGGTTGAGGTCTGTCCTCATTAGTGTAATTCAAAATCTGCTCCTTCTGTTAAGTCGTACTCAACAGAATCAGGACCAACCACCCTCAGTCATGATAGAGGAGAGTTGGAGTTATTCAATTAATTAGTGGAGGTGAAATCAGATCAGTAATTTGGACTCATGTAATAAAACAAGCAAGGAGAGTGAGCTTGTACTAACCGTAACCCTAAACCTAACCCTTAAACTTAACATAGCATTTTAACAAATTCAGGACATAAAAGTCCTGACTTTTCTAAATTGTTATTGTTTTCCTATCTTATCAGGACATTGTGGTGACTTGTCAGGACATTGTGGTGACTTGTCAGGACAGTGTGGTCCTGTTAAGGTAGGAAAAAATGTACACACCCATTTTGTTCTTCTATCCTCGTGGGGACCTACAATTGATTTCCATTCAAAATCCTACTTCCCCCTAATTCTAAACCTAACCATAATTCTAAACCTAAGCCTAATTCTAAACCTAACCCTAATTCTAAACCTAACCCTAATTCAACCCTAGTCCTAATTCTAACCTAACCCTTAAATTTAGCATAGCCTTTGTCCTCGTGCGGATGTGGGAAATGTCCTCATAAGGGACAATTGTCCTTGTTTTACTATCCTTGTGGGGACCTAAAATCCCCAAAAGTGCCCAGAAGAATCAACCCCCCCCCCCCCCCCCCCCCCACACACACACACACACACACACACACTTGCTTACACACACACTCACCGTACTCCTAGAAACGGACAGGCTGCTGGGACACGGAGACCTCAGGACATGACAAACGCCACACTAATTACTGATTTAATTTGGAAAGTCTCCAGCAGTTCTCTGATTTCTATAAATTGACATTCAGAAAGTCTATCAATGCCCTTTGTGTTAGATTAGATGGGCTGAATGATGGCTTCAAGCTGTGGACAGTGGCTCTGAACAGCTCTGACGCTGAACAACAGGTTGTGTGTGAGTGGCTTGGATGCCTGCTCCTTACTCAGTGGCATGTAAACCCCAATCAGGAGGTGTGTTGTGCTTCTTTGGTGAATTCTCTGCTGAGCCAATCATATACTAGTCTCTTATATTATAGTCTATTCTATTATACTCTAGTCTATTCTACTCTATTATATTATAGTCATATTATATTATAGTCTTCTATTCTACTCTATTATATTATAGTCTTCTATTATATTATAGTCATATTATAATATAGTCTTATAGTCTATTCTACTCTATTATAGTCATATTATATTATAGTCTTCTAGTCTATTCTACTATAGTCATATTATATTATAGTCTTCTATTCTACTCTATTATATTATAGTCTTCTATTCTACTCTATTATAGTCATTATAATATAGTCTTCTATTCTACTCTATTATAGTCATTATAATATAGTCTTCTATTCTACTCTTACAGTTTATTTTATGGTCATTATAATATAGTCTTCGATTCTACTCTATTATACTTTAGTATATTCTATTATAGTCTATTCTACTCTATTATATGTTAGTATATTCTACTCTATTATAGTCATTATAATATAGTCTTCTATTCTACTCTATTATAGTCATTATAATATAGTCTTCTATTCTACTCTTACAGTTTATTTTATAGTCATTATAATATAGTCTTTGATTCTACTCTATTATACTTTAGTATATTCTATTATAGTCTATTCTACTCTATTATATGTTAGTATATTCTACTATCTTATAGTCTAGTCTATTCTACTTTATTATATTCTAGTCTATTCTATTTTAGTCTATTCTATTTTAGTCTGTTCTACTCTATTACATTTTAGTCTATTATGTTCTAGTCTACTCTATTCTTGTCTATTCTACACTATTATATTTTAGTAGATTCTACTCTATTATATTCTAGTCTATTCTATTTGTCTATTCTAGTCTATTCTACTCTATTATATTCTAGTCTATTATATTAGATTTTAGTGTATTATGTTCTAGTCTATTCTTGTCTATTCTACTCTATTATATTGTAGTCTATTCTACTCTATTATATTCTAGTCTATTCTACTCTATTATATTCTAGTCTATTCTACTCTATTATATTCTAGTCTATTATATTTTAGTCTATTATGTTCTATTCTACTCTATTATAGTCTTCTATTTTAGTCTACTCTATTCTATTGTATGGATTGGGCCATCCCAAGTTGAAGTCCTTTGACATTTTAATTGTCATATTGCATTCATTCGATGCACCCCATTCCTCCACAAGCGAAGACATTGTTTGGTACAGAGACTTGAACACATTTCAGAGTGCGTGTTTTGTGGGAACGTTGGTTTGATTGGTTCTTGTTGAGGAAATACAGTGAACACCAGTTAGACCACAAGAACAACCTGAAAGACAATCCAGAAATATGTCATTTATGTGCATCATTAACAGAGTTAAAATAAAACTAAGCCTTGAATTATAATAGCTGCCAAAGGCGTAGGACAATTCAAATTTTCAAGCAGCCTTCACAATCTTTTCCACCATAACTTTTTCATTTAAGTTAACAGTAATCGCTGAATAATTTGCAGACAGAGATTGACGAATAAACAATTAGCGTAGGATGGATGGACGCTAGATAGATCATACTTCCAGTATGTTTTTTAGTACCAAAACAATAGATTATTGTTCTTGTACAGCTTAACGACGATTTGAACAAAACAATTTCTTCTGTTGTAACTGATCTCTCGCTATGATGTCATCGGTAATGCATGTGTTTCTATAAATACACAAAACAACTCATTCCAGTTTTTTTTTAAACATGATCCATTCATTTTGAGCTGTTTGTGTGGACTTTGAATCAGGGTAGATCCTGTGTCTAGTTCACTACACATCACAGTCCTTGTTCTCGTAGTTCAGTTATCAGCCTTGTCCTCCTCTGTTCTGTACACTCCACTGTGGAACTCCGGGACACTCCACTCTAGAAGTCTGGAACTGTTCAGTCCTTGTGGTCCGTTGGTGGTAAACAGAACCTTTATGCTACCAGGCCGAGTCTGGCGATCTTTGCCGAGAGGAATGAGTGGAGGATGAAGACGATAGGCTTTGGGCACGAGTGGAGGTCCAGCTGCTGAACATAGAACAGGAGAGAATGTTACATTCTAGTTCTAATGGTGAGTTCTAGTATATTACAGTTTCATGAGATCTAATGGTGAGTTCTATTATATTACAGTTCCATGAGATCTAATGGTGAGTTCTATTATATTACAGTTCCATGAGATCTAATGGTGAGTTCTATTATATTACAGTTCCATGAGATCTAATGGTGAGTTCTATTATATTACAGTTCCATGAGATCTAATGGTGAGTTCTATTATATTACAGTTCCATGAGATCTAATGGTGAGTTCTATTATATTACAGTTCCATGAGATCTAATGGTGAGTTCCATTAGTTATATTATATTACAGTTTCATGAGATCTAATGGTGAGTTCTATTATATTACAGTTCCATGAGATCTAATGGTGAGTTCCATTATATTACAGTTCCATGAGATCTAATGGTGAGTTATATTACAGTTCCATGAGATCTAATGGTGAGTTATATTATATTACAGTTCCATGAGATCTAATGGTGAGTTCTATTATATTACAGTTCCATGAGATCTAATGGTGAGTTCCATTATATTACAGTTCCATGAGATCTAATGGTGAGTTCCATTAGTTCTATTATATTACAGTTCCATGAGATCTAATGGTGAGTTCCATTAGTACTATTATATTACAGTTCCATGAGATCTAATGGTGAGTTCCATTAGTTCTATTGTATTACAGTTCCATGAGTTATAATGGTGAGTTCCATTAGTTCTAATGGTGAGTTCCATTAGTTCTATTATATTACAGTTTCATGAGATCTAATGGTGAGTTCCATTAGTTCTATTATATTACAGTTTCATGAGATCTAATGGTGAGTTCCATTAGTTCTATTATATTACAGTTCCATGAGATCTAATGGTGAGTTCCATTAGTTCTATTGTATTACAGTTCCATGAGTTATAATGGTGAGTTCCATTAGTTCTAATGGTGAGTTCCATTAGTTCTATTATATTACAGTTCCATGAGATCTAATGGTGAGTTCCATTAGTTCTATTATATTACAGTTCCATTAGTTCTAATGGTGAGTTCCATTAGTTATATTATATTACAGTTCCATTAGTTCTAATGGTGAGTTCCATTATATTACAGTTCCATGAGATCTAATGGTGAGTTCCATTAGTTCTATTATATTACAGTTCCATTAGTTCTAATGGTGAGTTCCATTAGTTATATTATATTACAGTTCCATTAGTTCTAATGGTGAGTTCCATTATATTACAGTTCCATGAGATCT
The DNA here is from genome assembly GCF_057628025.1 of Oncorhynchus mykiss. Lineage (NCBI taxonomy): Eukaryota > Metazoa > Chordata > Actinopteri > Salmoniformes > Salmonidae > Oncorhynchus > Oncorhynchus mykiss. The sequence continues at coordinate 5,793,240 of NC_143023.1, forward strand.
AATGGTGAGTTCCATTAGTTCTATTATATTACAGTTCCATTAGTTATAATGGTGAGTTTCATTAGTTCTATTATATTACAGTTCCATTAGTTCTAATGGTGAGTTCCATTAGTTATATTATATTACAGTTCCATTAGTTCTAATGGTGAGTTCTATTATATTACAGTTCCATGAGATCTAATGGTGAGTTCCATTAGTTCTATTATATTACAGTTCCATTAGTTCTAATGGTGAGTTTCATTAGTTATATTATATTACAGTTCCATTAGTTCTAATGGTGAGTTCTATTATATTACAGTTCCATTAGTTCTAATGGTGAGTTCCATTAGTTATATTATATTACAGTTCCATGAGATCTAATGGTGAGTTCCATGAGTTCTAATGGTGAGTTCCATTAGTTCTAATGGTGAGTTCCATTAGTTCTATTATATTACAGTTCCATGAGTTCTAATGGTGAGTTCCATTAGTTCTATTGTATTACAGTTCCATTAGTTCTAATGGTGAGTTCTATTTGTTCTAATGGTGAGTTCCATTAGTTCTATTATATTACAGTTCCATGAGTTCTAATGGTGAGTTCCATTAGTTATTTTCTATTACAGTTGTAGTGTTCTGAGAGTAGAACACATCTAAACAGAGTTATTTTCATAAACAGTGTTTCAGTATGCCCATGTATGACTCATTTCCTGTTTAACGTATAGGGGATTCTGTGGAAACTTTTCCATCTTTACTTGTTTGTGTTCATTTAACCGTGGCTCAGTAGAGCAGAAGAGAAACTGCAATGAAATATGAGTCAACTGGGTGTTTTTATCCTCCATGAAATACGGTCTCATGTACAGTCATCAACTAACAGAGACGGTTGTTAAGAGTGATCCTGTCCCTAGTAGAAACAATGGTCCCGATAGGTGAATGATAACCAGGTTAATGTAGGGGAAAGGTCACATGGTGGATCTACTGTAGTGTGGAATATCAAGAGGAGGATGCCTTGCTTCTTGTTTAAAAAAAATACACTTACAATTTCACCCTCTTTTCCACTGAAATCCAGGAAGAGCATCCTGACCCCGTCGTCGGAGGACATCTTGAGGCGTTCGAAGGGGTAGCAGAGGAGAGGTTTGGCTTGGTTCTGGTTCCCCTGGTCCACCTGGTCCTCCCCCTTCTGCTCAGCCAGGACAGAGAAGCCCTGCTCGTAGTGGATCACCAGCCTGCACTCCTGGCCCTTGTACACACAGCCTGGAACAGGACAATAGAATGGGGTAACTCCTGGCCCTTGTACACACATCCTGGAACAGGACAATAGAATGGGGTAACTCCTGGCCCTTGTACATAGAGCCTGAAACAGGACAATAGAATGGGGTAACTCCTGGCCCTTGTAAATACAGCCTGGAACAGGACAATAGAATGAGTAACTCCTGGCCCTTGAACACACAGCCTGGAACAGGACAATAGAATGGGTAACTCCTGGCCCTTGAACACACAGCCTGGAACAGGACAATATAATGGGGTAACTCCTGGCCCTTGAACACACAGCCTGGAACAGGACAATAGAATGGATAACTCCTGGCCCTTGAACACACAGCCTGGAACAGGACAATATAATGAGTAACTCCTGGCCCTTGTACACACAGCCTGGAACAGGACAATAGAATGGGGTAACTCCTGGCCCTTGTACACACAGCCTGGAACAGGACAATAGAATGGGGTAACTCCTGGCCCTTGTACATAGAGCCTGGAACAGGACAATAGAATGGGGTAACTCCTGGCCCTTGTACATAGAGCCTGGAACAGGACAATAGAATGAGGTAACTCCTGGCCCTTGTACATACAGCCTGGGGTACAGGACAATAGAATGGGGTAACTCCTGGCCCTTGTACATAGAGCCTGGAACAAGACAATAGAATGGGGTAACTCCTGGCCCTTGTACATACAGCCTGGAACAGGACAATAGAATGGGGTAACTCCTGGCCCTTGTACATACAGCCTGGAACAGGACAATAGAATGGGGTAACTCCTGGCCCTTGTACATACAGCCTGGAACAGGACAATAGAATGGGGTAACTCCTGGCCCTTGTACACACAGCCTGGAACAGGACAATATAATGAGTAACTCCTGGCCCTTGTACATAGAGCCTGGAACAGGACAATAGAATGGGGTAACTCCTGGCCCTTGTACATAGAGCCTGGAACAAGACAACATACTGCTGGGTGAATAAAGTTCCACTAACCTTTCAGTATTCTTTAAACTGTACACACATCCCAAATCAAAGGGGGAGCTAGAGAACAGCTAGGAACAGTAGGAAGGGAGGACGCAGGATTCGAACCACTGTCTCTGGGCTTGCAATATACAGTATGTTCTTGTGCTGGGAGTGTTGCTACTAGACCACAACAAGCTATGTACTGCTAGGTCATTCCTGAACCTTGTACATCCAGCCTGTAACAGGACAACAGCTGGGTGAAAACAAGGCCCTGTCCTGGCTGTATATTAGGACTACTGCTGCTTGGTGTTAGTGGGTGGGAAATTAGTTCTGGAGCAGATGTCAGCCATTTTAAATTCAGATAAGTGATTTGGCTTGTAATCGTACTTAGACAAAAAAAACAGACAATGGCTGTATTTCACATTTGTTGTTTTTCTAATCAATCCCTTTTAAAACTACCATTTATGTCCCTGCCTTGCCTGTTTTATTTTACTAGGCAAGTCCGTTAAGAACAAATTCTTATTTTCAATGAACAGTGGGTTAACTAGGAACAGTGGGTTAACTAGGAACAGTGGGTTAACTAGGAACAGTGGGTTAACTAGGAACAGTGGGTTAACTGCCTTGTTCCGGGGCAGAAAGACAGATTTTTACTTTGTCAGCTCGGGGATTCAATCTTGCAACCTTTCGGTTACTAGTCCAACGCTCTAACCACTAGGCTACCTGCCGCCCCTAAACTCTAACCACTAGGCTACCTGCCGTCCCTCCACTCTAACCACTAGGCTACCTGCCGCCCCTACACTCTAACCACTAGGCTACCTGCCGTCCCTCCACTCTAACCACTAGGCTACCTGCCGCCACTACCCTCTAACCACTAGACTACCTGCCGCCCCTACACTCTAACCACTAGGCTACCTGCCGTCCCTCCACTCTAACCACTAGGCTACCTGCCGTCCCTACACTCTAACCACTAGGCTACCTGCCGTCCCTCCACTCTAACCACTAGGCTACCTGCCGTCCCTCCACTCTAACCACTAAGTTACCTGCCGCCCCTACACTCTAACCACTAGGCTACCTGCCGCCCCTACACTCTAACCACTAGGCTACCTGCCGTCCCTACACTCTAACCACTAGGCTACCTGCCGCCCCTACACTCTAACCACTAGGCTACCTACCGTCCCTACACTCTAACCACTAGGCTACCTGCCGCCCCTACACTCTAACCACTAGGCTACCTACCGTCCCTACACTCTAACCACTAGGCTACCTGCCGCCCCTACACTCTAACCACTAGGCTACCTGCCGCCCCTACACTCTAACCACTAGGCTACCTGCCGCCCCTACACTCTAACCACTAGGCTACCTGCCGTCCCTACACTCTAACCACTAGGCTACCTGCCGCCCCTACACTCTAACCACTAGGCTACCTGCCGCCCCTACACTCTAACCACTAGGCTACCTGCCGTCCCTACACTCTAACCACTAGGCTACCTGCCGCCCCTACACTCTAACCACTAGGCTACCTACCGTCCCTACACTCTAACCACTAGGCTACCTGCCGCCCCTACACTCTAACCACTAGGCTACCTGCCGCCCCTACACTCTAACCACTAGGCTACCTGCCGCCCCTCCACTCTAACCACTAGGCTACCTGCCGCCCCTCCACTCTAACCACTAGGCTACCTGCCGCCCCTGCCTATAGATGTTTTTTAATATATAATGTTGTACTCTTTGAAAGTCTGATTCCTTGTCTGTCCCATATACAATACACTGATCTGTGTGTCAGATGTATCGATTCCCATGCTGTCAATCCCAGCCCGAGCCATTGCTCCATGCTCGTCAGACAGGATCTCCTGTGCTGAGAGCAGGATGGACCAGCTCTATTGTATCAGTGTCAACAAGCTTCTTCTGAAACCACTTTACATGTGTTCCAGTAAAGCTCTGCAAATCCCTCTAAGGCTTGTGTGGCTCTCTGTGAAGAGGTAACAACAGCCTTTTGTAAAGACTCAAGCTAAGATGGAACACTTTACTGATCAACACACACTGTTGCTTGGAAAGACAGTTCCACAAAGGACTTATCTTCTTTAGAGGGTAGTCCGAAAGGTATTGTTGTGTTAAAGGCATTGTCCGTATCTTATCGTCCTCATATTGCTGTCACAACAACATTCTCTTAATACTGACTTAGAATTACCTGTGGGAAGAAGTTGTATGGAAAGGTCAGAGGTCAAACTAACATGTACCCAACACTATCAGGTGTTTGTGTGTTTTTTTTGTTCCACAATAAGGAAATACTACTCCCTACCTGAATGCTTGACCTGTGTGACTCCCACCACGTTCCCACCAACAGGGAAACACACACACAACGATGCTTTCAGTCAGACACAAAGACCCTCCTTTCAGAGTGGCAAAACACAGAAACCTCCCCAAGGAAAGCAAGGTGGATCCAGTTTGGTTACTATAACTACCAGAATCCTTAAAAGGTCATTTACTGACTTTTGAGTGATTTCTAGCACTGTAGGGTCTGGGAGTCCTAGTTTATCCCCAAGCTCTAACCATATAGGGTCTAGGAGTAGTTTATCCCCAAGCTCTAACCCTGTAGGGTCTAGGAGTAGTTTATCCCCAAGCTCTAACTCTGTAGGGTCTAGGAGTAGTTTATCCCCAAGCTCTAACCCTGTAGGGTCTAGGAGTAGTTTATCCCCAAGCTCTAACTCTGTAGGGTCTGGGAGTAGTTTATCACCAAGCTTTAACCCTGTAGGGTCTGGGAGTAGTTTATCCCAAAGCTCTAACTCTGTAGGGTCTAGGAGTAGTTTATCCCCAAGCTCTAACCCTGTAGGGTCTAGGAGTAGTTTATCCCCAAGCTCCAACCCTGTAGGGTCTAGGAGTAGTTTATCCCCAAGCTCTAACCCTGTAGGGTCTGGGAGTAGTTTATCCCCAAGCTCTAACCATATAGGGTCTAGGAGTAGTTTATCCCCAAGCTCTAACCCTGTAGGGTCTAGGAGTAGTTTATCCCCAAGCTCTAACCATATAGGGTCTAGGAGTAGTTTATCCCCAAGCTCTAACTCTGTAGGGTCTAGGAGTAGTTATCCCCAAGCTCTAACTCTGTAGGGTCTAGGAGTAGTTTATCCCCAAGCCAATGTCTATGTTAGATTTCTTTCCCACACGTGACATACACTATGATATTCAGTATAGGGGTCACTCCTTGATAGAGAGCCCTTCTCCTGCGTGTGTGCTTTAGGTGCTTAAGTTACAATATTAAGCAAACACAACTGTGATGACATCATAAACCCCCTATAGTCAACAGTCTACCAAGGAAACACAACTGTGATGACATCATAAACCCCTATAGGCAACAGTCTACCAAGCAAACACAACTGTGATGACATCATAAACCCCTATAGTCAACAGTCTACCAAGGAAACACAACTGTGATGATATCATAAACCCCTATAGTCAACAGTCTACCAAGGAAACACAACTGTGATGACATCATAAACCCCTATAGTCAACAGTCTACAAAGGAAACACAACTGTGATGACATCATAAACCCCTATAGTCAACAGTCTACCAAGCAAACACAACTGTGATGACATCATAAACCCCTATAGTCAACAGTCTACCAAGCAAACACAACTGTGATGACATCATAAACCCCTATAGTCAACAGTCTACCAAGCAAACACAACTGTGATGACACCATAAACCCCAATAGTCAACAGTCTACCAAGCAAACACAACTGTGATGACATCATAAACCCCTATAGTCAACAGTCAACCAAGCAAACACAACTGTGATGACATCATAAACCCCTATAGTCAACAGTCTACCAAGGAAACACAACTGTGATGACATCATAAACCCCTATAGTCAACAGTCTACCAAGCAAACACAACTGTAGTCAAGTCTATCAAGCAAATAACTGTGATGATGTTATGAACCCCTATAGTCAGTCTATCAACAATACCTCTGTATTACAGACCACTGATCACAACAGGAACCTGCCAGTGGATAAATACATGCCCTTAACAATAAATAAGAGATAATAAATAATACATAATAAATCGTGAATACATTATATATAATAAAACAGACTCGGGACAATATCTGATTCTGACCATTGTTTTATTTTGAGCCAGTTGAATAACGGTCAAGTTGGCCTCAAACGCGAAAACCCAAATCCCTCAAGATACGTCCTAAATGGCACCATATGTAGTGCACTGCGTTCGGGAATAGGGTGCCGTTTGGGACGCAGTCTCCGTAATAATCATCAATGGAAATGTAACTCCTCAGCCAAAAGAGGCCTTTTTCCTCTAAAACCCCACAATATGGCGCTAGGCCCAGACCCCGACGTAGAGTTCAGCTATTCTTAGGACAAATATTGTAATACTAATATTAACAACGTTCTCACTGTAAATAAAAGATTCCAAAGATTTAGCCAAATGTCACAGTCTACAAAGAGACAAAAAGAGTCAACCACACGCTCCAGAGGACCATAGAGGACCATAGAGGTCCATAGAGGACCATAGAAGACCACAGAGGTCCATAGAAGACCACAGAGGTCCACGGAGGATCATAGAGGACCATAGAGGACCATAGAGGTCCATAGAGGACCATAGAGGTCCATAGAGGACCATAGAGGACCATAGAGGTCCATAGAGGTCCACAGAGGTCCATAGAAGACCACAGAGGTCCATAGAGGACCATTCCTATTCTATACCCTGTCCAGACATATTGTATTAGTTTCAAATAAAATGTTATTTGTCACATACACATGGTTAGCAGATGTTAATGCAAGTGTAGCGAAATGCTTGTGCTTCTAGTTCCGACAGTGCAGTAACATCTAACAAGTAATCTAACAATTCCCCAACAACTACCTAATACACACAAATCTAAAGGGATGGAATGAGAATATGTACATGTAAGTATATGGATGAGCGATGGCCAAGCGGCATAGGCAAGGTGCAATAGATGGTATAAAATACAGTATATACATATGATATGAGTAATGTAAGATATGTAAACATTATTAAAGTGCCATTATTTAGAGTGACATTGTATAAAGTGACTCGTGATCCATTTACTAAAGTGGCCAGTGATTGGGTCTCAATGTAGGCAGCAGCCTCTATGAGGTAGTGATGGCTGTTTAGCAGTCTGATGGCCTTGAGATAGAAGCTGTTTTTCAGTTTATCGGTCCCAGCTTTGATGCACCTGTACTGACCTCGCCTTCTGGATGGTAGCGGGGTGAACAGGCAGTGGCTCGGGTGGTTGATGTCCTCATTGATCTTTTTGGCCTTCCTGTGACATTGGGTGCTGTAGGTGTCATTGAGGGCAGGTAGTTTGCCCCCGGTGATGCGTTGTGTAGACCTCACCACCCTCTGGAGAGCCTTGCGGTTGAGGGCAGTGCAGTTGCCGTACCAGGCTGTGATACAGCCCGACATGGTTCTCTCGATTGTGCATCCGTAAAAGTTTGTCAAGGTTTTGGGTGACAAGCCACATTTCTTCAGCTCCAGATGGGACAGGGCAGTGTGCAGTGGGATGGCGATTGCATCGTCTGTGGACCTGTTGGGGAAGTATGTAAACTGAAGTGGGTCTAGGCTGGCCGGTAAGGTGGAGGTGATATGATCCTTGACTAGTCTCTCAAAGCACTTCATGATGACAGAAGTGAGTGCTACGGGGTGGTAGTCATTTAATTCAGTTATCTTTTCCTTCTTGGGTACAGGAACAATGGTAGCCATCTTGAAGCATGTAGGGACAACAGACTGGGATAGGGAGCAATTGAATATGTCCGTAAACACACCAGCCAGCTGGTCTGCGCATGCTCTGAGGACGTGGTTAGGGATGCCGTCTAGGCCAGCAGCCTTGCGAGGGTTAACATGTTTAAACGTTTTACTCACGTCAGCCACGGCAAAGGTGGGGGGGGGGGGCAGTCCTTGGTAGCGGGCCGCGGCGAGGGGGGGGGGTGCGCGCAGTCCTTGGTAGCGGGGCGCGGCGAAGGGGGGGGGCGCAGTCCTTGTTAGCGGGCCGCGGGGGTGGCACTGTATTATCCTCAAAGCAAAGGTGTTTAGTTTGTCTGGAAACGTGACGTCAGTGTCTGTGACGTGGTTGGTTTTCTTTTTGTAGTCTGTGAATTCCTGTAGACCCTGCCACATACGTCTCGTGTCTGAGCCGTTGAATTGCAACTCCACCTTGTCCCTGTACTGGCAATTCGCTTGTTTGATTGCCTTGCAGAGGGAATAGCTACACTGTTTATATTCAGTCATATTCCCAGACCTAATTCCATGGTTAAATGTGGTGGATCGCGCTTTCAGTTTTGCACAAATGCTGCCACCCATTCATGGTTTCTGGTTAGGGTAGGTTTTAATAGTCACAGTGGGTACATCATCTCCAATGCACTTCTTTATAAACACAATCACAGAATCAGCGTATAGGTCGATGTTGTTCTCTGAGGTTGACAGGAACATTTTCCAGTCCGTGTGATCAAAACAATCTTGAAGCGTGGCTTCCGATTGGTCGGACCAGCGTTGAATGGTTCTCGTTACTGGTACATCCTGTTTGAGTTTCTGCCTATAAGACGGTAGGAGCAAGATGGCGTTGTGGTCGGATTTGCTGAAGGGAGGGCGGGGGAGGTCATTTTATGCATCACGGAGGTTTGAGTAGCAGTGGTGGAGGGTATTGTCCATGCGCGTAGCGCAATCGATATGCTGGTAGAATTTAGGTAGCCTTGTTCTCAAATTCGCTTTGTTAAAATCTACAGCTACAATAAATGCAGCCTCAGGATGTGTGGTTTCCAGTTTGCATATTGTCCAGTGAAGTTCCTTGATGGCCGTCTTGGTGTCTGCTTGAGGGGGAATGTACACAACTGTGACTATAACTGACGAGAATTCTCTTGGTATTGTCAAATTTGATTGTAAGGAATTCTAGGTTGGGTGAGCAGAAGGATTTGAGTTCCTGTATGTCGTTATGATTACACCATAAGTCGTTAATCATAAAGCATACAACCCCGTCCTTCCTCTTCCCAGAGAGGTGTTTATCTCTGTCGGCGCGATGCATGGAGAAGCCCGGTGGCTGAACTGATTCCGACAACATATCCCGAGCCATGTTTCCGTGAAACAGAGAATGTTACAATCTCTGATGTCTCTCTGGAAGGCAACCGTTGCTTGAATTTCGTCTACCTTATTGTCAAGACACTGGACATTGGCTAGTAGTATACTCGGGAGCGGTGGACGATATGCACTTCTACGGAGCCTGACCAGGTGGCCGCTTCGTCTGCCCCTTCTGCATTGCCGATGTTTTGGGTCGACTACTGGAATTAGATCCATTGTCCTGGGTGGTGGTCCGAACAGAGGATCCGCTTCGGGAAAGTTGTATTCCTGTTCGTAATGTTGGTAAGTTGACGTTGCTCTTATATCCAATAGTTCTTCCCGGCTCAATGTAGTAAGATTTCCTGGGGTAACAATGTAAGAAATAATACATTAAAAAACAAAATACTGCATAGTTTCCTAAGAACTCGAAGCGAGCATCTCTGTCAGCGTCATCTATATAAACTCAGCAAAAAAAAAGAAATGGCCCCTTTTCAGGTCCCTGTCTTTCAAAGATAATTCGTAAAAATCCAAATAACTACACAGATCTTCATTGTAAAGGATTTAAACACTGTTTCCCATGCTTGTTCAATGAACCATAAACAATTAATGAACATGCACCCGTGGAACGGTCGTTAAGACACTAACAGCTTACAGACAGTAGGCAATTAAGGTCACAGTTATGAAAACTTAGGACACTAAAGAGGCCTTTCTACGGACTCTGAAAAACACCAAAAGAAAGATGCCCAGGGTCCCTGCTCATCTGCGTGAACGTGCCTTAGGTATGCTGCAAGGAGGCATGAGGACTGCAGATGTGGCCAGGGCAATAAATTGCAATGTCCGTAATGAGAGACGCCTAAGACAGCGCTACAGGGTGACAGGACGGACAGCTGATCGTCCTCGCAGTGGCAGACCACGTGTAACAACACCTGCACCGGATTGATACATCCGAACATCACACCTGCGGGACAGGTACAGGATGGCAACAACAACTGCCTGAGTTACACCAGGAACGCACAAAACCGGCATCAGTGCTCAGACTGTCCGCAATAGGCTGAGAGAGGCTGGACTGAGGGCTTGTAGGCCTGTTGTAAGGCAGGTCCTCACCAGACATCACCGGCAACAACGTCGCCTATGGGCACAAACCAACCGTCTATGGACCAGACAGGACTGGCAAAAAGTGCTCTTCACTGACGAGTCGCGGTTTTGTCTCACCAGGGGTGATGGTCTGATTCGCGTTTATCATCGAAGGAATGAGCGTTACACCGAGGCATGTACACTGGACCGGGATCGATTTGGAGGTGGAGGGTCCGTCATGGTCTGGGGCGGTGTGTCACAGCATCATCGGACTGAGCTTGTTGTCATTGTAGGCAATCTCAACGCTGTGTATTACAGGGAAGACATCCTCCTCCCTCATGTGGTACCCTTCCTGCAGGCTCATCCTGACATGACCCTCCAGCATGACAATGCTACCAGCCATACTGCTCATTCTGTGCGTGATTTCCTGCAAGACAGGAATGTCAGTGTTCTGCCATGGCCAGCGAAGTGCCCGGATCTCAATCCCATTGAGCACGTCTGGGACCTGTTGGATCGGAAGATGAGGGCTAGGGCCATTCCCCCCCAGAAATGTCGGGGAACTTGCAGGTGCCTTGGTGGAAGAGTGGGGTAACATCTCACAGCAAGAACTGGCAAATCTGGTGCAGTCAATGACGAGGAGTGGCCACACCAGATACTGACTGTTACTTTTGTGTTACCCCCCCTTTGTTCAGGGACACATTATTCAATTTCCGGTAGTCACATGTCTGGGGAACTTGTTCAGTTTATGTCTCAGTTGTTGAATCTTTTTATGTTCATACAAATATTTACACATGTTAAGTTTGCTGAAAATAAACACAGTTGACAGTGAGAGGACATTTCTTTTTTTGCTTTAAAAAAATTCTATACACTGTCCAGACATAGTATATTAGGTTCCCATTGTATACCCTCCTATGACAACAATGTTTACGTGGGCCTAGCAAAGACAGCAAAGCTTATGTCTGACAGCTGATGCCATGTCACAATAAGTGAAGTGATATATGATCCATTCCTAAAGAGCTCTTAGTGAAAACAACATATTTGACGTGGTTCCCTGAGTCACTGGATCAGTAACAACATGTTGTGACATAGTTCCCTGAGTCACTGGATCAGTAACAACATGTTGTGACGTGGTTCCCTGAGTCACTGGATCAGTAACAACATGTTGTGACATAGTTCCCTCAGTTACTGGATCAGTAACAACATGTTGTGACATAGTTCCCTGAGTCACTGGATCAGTAACAACATGTTGTGACATAGTTCCCTCAGTCACTGGATCAGTAACAACATGTTGTGACATAGTTCCCTGAGTCACTGGATCATTAACAACATGTTGTGACATAGTTTCCTCAGACACTGGATCAGTAACAACATGTTGTGACATAGTTCCCTCAGACACTGGATCAGTAACAACATGTTGTGATATAGTTCCCTCAGTCACTGGCTCAGTAACAACATGTTGTGACATAGTTCCCTCAGACACTAGATCAGTAACAACATGTTGTGACATAGTTCCCTCAGTCACTGGCTCAGTAACAACATGTTGTGACATAGTTCCCTCAGTCACTGGCTCAGTAACAACATGTTGTGACATAGTTCCCTCAGACACTGGATCAGTAACAACATGTTGTGACATAGTTCCCTGAGTCACTGGATCAGTAACAACATGTTGTGACATAGTTCCCTCAGACACTGGATCAGTAACAACATGTTGTGACATAGTTCCCTGAGTCACTGGATCAGTAACAACATGTTGTGACATAGTTCCCTCAGACACTGGATCAGTAACAACATGTTGTGACATAGTTCCCTCAGACACTGGATCAGTAACAACATGTTGTGACATAGTTCCCTGAGTCACTGGATCAGTAACAACATGTTGTGACATAGTTCCCTCAGACACTGGATCAGTAACAACATGTTGTGACATAGTTCCCTGAGTCACTGGATCAGTAACAACATGTTGTGACATAGTTCCCTCAGACACTGGATCAGTAACAACATGTTGTGACATAGTTCCCTGAGTCACTGGATCAGTAACAACATGTTGTGACATAGTTCCCTGAGTCACTGGATCAGTAACAACACAGTTGATAAACACTGGTTGCGTCCCAAACAGCGCCCTATTCCCCATAGGGCTCCAGTCAGATGTAGTGCACTATACAGTATAGGTATTAGGGTGCTATTTGGGACACAGATTTGTTTTGACATGTTGTAATAAACTGAACTAAGTCAGTGAGTAAAATCCCTCCTCCATTTGTCTCTCCCATTCCCAACATGTGTCTGATCTCCACTGTAGCTTATGACAGAGGGTGAGGAGAGAGAGATCCTCCTTGTAAATGGAGCAGCTGTTTAGCAGCTAAATAAAGCTGTGAAACGTGCAGGAAACTCTCTCCTCACCTGGCTGGGTAATGTGGACATCTCACCTAACAGCTGTTTAGCAGCTAAATAAAACTGTGAAAAGTGCAGGAAACTCTCTCCTCACCTGGCTGGGTAGTGTGGACGTCTCTCACCTAACAGCTGTTTAGCAGCTAAATAAAGCTGTGAAACGTGCAGGAAACTCTCTCCTCACCCACCTGGCTGGGTAGTGTGGACGTCTCTCACCTAACAGCTGTTTAGCAGCTAAATAAAGCTGTGAAAAGTGCAGGAAACTCTCTCCTCTCCTGGCTGGGTAGTGTGGACGTCTCTCACCTAACAGCTGTTTAACAGCTAAATAAAGCTGTGAAAAGTGCAGGAAACTCTCTCCTCACCTGGCTGGGTAGTGTGGACGTCTCTCACCTAACAGCTGTTTACATTTCCACTAGTGACGAGAGCTCTGCTCCTCTCTACCAGTCAGCTACAACAAGCCTGCAGCACACGTCCGGAACATCTCAGATAGCAGCATGTGTGTTTGTGTGGTAACAGGCATCTTCCAGTATGTAGCTCTAAAGTACCTGAAGGTTGGCCTGTTGTTGTGAGCAACGTGCTGAAACGATGGAAGTACTTAATACACGACCAAAACATTGTAGTGACGCCAGTAAAAGTAATGTGAGCCATATTGAGAGAGAGAATATAACTCATATTTATGTTTATTTATTTTCCCTTTTGTACTTTTAACTATTTGCACATTGTTACAATACTGTACATAGACATAATATTCCTCTGAAACATTTGTGAGTGTTATGTTTACTGTTCACTTTGATTGGTTATTTCACTTTTGTTTATCACACACACACATACCTCACACACACATACACATACCTCACACACACATACACATACACACACACACACACACACACACACACACACACACACACACACACACACACACACACGACCACACACAGACCTCACACACAGAGACCACACACACAGACCACACACACAGACCACACACACAGACCACACACACACAGACCACAAACACACAGACCACACACACACAGACCACACACACAGACCACACTGACCACACACTACACACACACAGACTACACACACACAGCCAGACCACACACACGCACAAGCAGACCACACACACAGACCACACTAACAGACCACACACACACACACAGGTCACACACACAGGTCACACACACACACACACACACACACACACACACACACACACACACACACACACAGACTACACACACACACACACACACAGACAGACAGACAAACAGACAGACAGACCGACCACACACACACACAGGATCTCACAGTGACATTCCGTTCCTTTCTCAATGTCTTCCATGTGACTGACCATCAGTAACTCCCCCTTACCAAATACAGCAGCTATGAGTACTGTACTGAGACTGACAACCCCGTCTATGTTACAACCACTTAGCATCACAACTAACCTTGATTTGAGTTACTCCCCAAGCTAATGTCTACCTAGGCTCACTGGTGGTGACTTGGTTAATCAAGGCTTTAGCTCAGCGGGCTCACACGGTCTTATAGCAGGGTCGGTGTAGTGGTACTCACTGGTAGTGACTTGGTTAATCAAGGCTTTAGCTCAGCGGGCTCACACAGTCTTATAGCAGGGTCGGTGTAGTGGTACTCACTGGTAGTGACTTGGTTAATCAAGGCTTTAGCTCAGCGTGCTCACATAGTCTTATAGCAGGATCAGCGTAGTGTTACTCACTGGTAGTGACTTCCTTGATCATCTGGGCAGAGGAGTGACAGCCCGTAACGATGTGCCTGGTCCACAGTGAAAGGTCCTGACAGGTCTCAGTTCTGAACAGGTGGGCCTCGATGCCCAGTCTGGTTCCCGTACGTGTGGCGAAGGACAGCTCCACGCCCGGCTGGGGAGAGCCTCGGTCGGGACCAGAGTGCACCAGCCTACAGACAGACACACATTCTGTTGTATTCTAAGTGCCTGCTGTTGAGAGAGACTAGCTAGTCAGGGCTGTAACCATATAACCCTCTTCACATCAAGGACATAAAGGTGTAATGATTGATAACATTATAAATAGTAACAGAGTTCTTGGCTGTTTTCGGTAATGGAAACATGTTGTGGTCCTGTCCTTCAGTGCCACCTCACCTTTCACATGTGTTCTGCACCATGAGGCCAATCGAGTTTAGATGTGTTCTGATTATTGCTTGGCCAATAGAGGGTAGGTGTGTTCTGATTAATGCTTGGCCAATAGAGTGTAGATGTGTTCTGATTAATGCTTGGCCAATAGAGGGTAGATGTGTTCTGATTATTGCTTGGCCAATAGAGGGTAGGTGTGTTCTGATTAATGCTTGGCCAATAGAGTTTAGATGTGTTCTGATTATTGCTTGGCCAATAGAGGGTAGATGTGTTCTGATTATTGCTTGGCCAATAGAGGGTACGTGTGTTTGGAGTGGCGGAGGATTATCATGTGGTCACGGTTGGGTTGTTCAGGGTGGATGCTACTAACCATGTGGCTAAGATAAGATAAATGTGTTTTTGCTATTTGACTAGCAGGAAGACGGTGTCTTTTGCTCACTGTGTGGATAGCAGCAGCTATTTCTCTTGTGGCTAGTAGAGTGAGGGTGTGTGTAGCGTACCGTGTAGCTAACAGTGGGTATGTGTGTGCAGGGCTGTGCCAGGAAGCCTTCATGCGTGGAAGGCTGTGATAGAGGAGCAGGTCTTTCTCTGTCACCATCACCAGCACTGGCTTCCACTGCTGCTTCTCATTCTCTGTCTGGGAGAAAACACACCACACCATGTTAGAATACTCTCTGTCTGGGAGAAAACACACCACACCATGTTAGAATACTCTCTGTCTGGGAGAAAACACACCACACCATGTTAGAATACTCTCTGTCTGGGTGAAAACACACCACACCATGTTAGAATACTCTCTGTCTGGGAGAAAACACACCACACCATGTTAGAATACTCTCTGTCTGGGAGAAAACACACCACACCATGTTAGAATACTCTCTGTCTGGGAGAAAACACACCACACCATGTTAGAATACTCTCTGTCTAGGAGAAAACACACCACACAGACCATGTTAGAATACTCTCTGTCTGGGTGAAAACACACCACACAGACCATGTTAGAATACTCTCTGTCTGGGAGAAAACACACCACACCATGTTAGAATACTCTCTGTCTGGGAGAAAACACACCACACTGTGTTAGAATACTCTCTGTCTAGGAGAAAACACACCACACCATGTTAGAATACTCTCTGTCTGGGAGAAAACACACCACACCATGTTAGAATACTCTCTGTCTGGGAGAAAACACACCACACCATGTTAGAATACTCTCTGTCTGGGAGAAAACACACCACACCATGTTAGAATACTCTCTGTCTAGGAGAAAACACACCACACCATGTTAGAATACTCTCTGTCTGGGTGAAAACACACCACACCATGTTAGAATACTCTCTGTCTGGGAGAAAACACACCACACCATGTTAGAATACTCTCTGTCTGGGAGAAAACACACCACACCATGTTAGAATACTCTCTGTCTGGGAGAAAACACACCACACCATGTTAGAATACTCTCTGTCTAGGAGAAAACACACCACACCATGTTAGAATACTCTCTGTCTGGGAGAAAACACACCACACCATGTTAGAATACTCTTTGTCTAGGAGAAAACACACCACACCATGTTAGAATACTCTCTGTCTGGGAGAAAACACACCAATACCATGTTAGAATACTCTCTGTCTGGGAGAAAACACACCACACCATGTTAGAATACTCTCTGTCTGGGAGAAAACACACCACACCATGTTAGAATACTCTCTGTCTGGGAGAAAACACACCACACCATGTTAGAATACTCTCTGTCTGGGAGAAAACACACCACACTGTGTTAGAATACTCTCTGTCTGGGAGAAAACACACCACACCATGTTAGAATACTCTCTGTCTGGGAGAAAACACACCACACTGTGTTAGAATACTCTCTGTCTGGGTGAAAACACACCACACCATGTTAGAATACTCTCTGTCTGGGAGAAAACACACCACACCATGTTAGAATACTCTCTGTCTGGGTGAAAACACACCACACCATGTTAGAATACTCTCTGTCTGGGAGAAAACACACCACACCATGTTAGAATACTCTCTGTCTAGGAGAAAACACACCACACCATGTTAGAATACTCTCTGTCTGGGTGAAAACACACCACACCATGTTAGAATACTCTCTGTCTGGGAGAAAACACACCACACCATGTTAGAATACTCTCTGTCTAGGAGAAAACACACCACACCATGTTAGAATACTCTCTGTCTGGGAGAAAACACACCACACCATGTTAGAGTACTCTCTGTCTGGGAGAAAACACACCACACCATGTTAGAATACTCTCTGTCTGGGAGAAAACACACCACACCATGTTAGAATACTCTCTGTCTGGGAGAAAACACACCACACCATGTTAGAATACTCTCTGTCTGGAAGAAAACACACCACACCATGTTAGAATACTCTCTGTCTGGGAGAAAACACACCACACCATGTTAGAATACTCTCTGTCTGGGTGAAAACACACCACACCATGTTAGAATACTCTCTGTCTGGGAGAAAACACACCACACTGTGTTAGAATACTCTCTGTCTAGGAGAAAACACACCACACAGACCATGTTAGAATACTCTCTGTCTGGGAGAAAACACACCACACTGTGTTAGAATACTCTCTGTCTGGGAGAAAACACACCACACTGTGTTAGAATACTCTCTGTCTGGGAGAAAACACACCACGCCATGTTAGAATACTCTCTGTCTAGGAGAAAACACACCACACCATGTTAGAATACTCTCTGTCTGGGAGAAAACACACCACACAGACCATGTTAGAATACTCTCTGTCTGGGTGAAAACACACCACACTGTGTTAGAATACTCTCTGTCTGGGAGAAAACACACCACACCATGTTAGAATACTCTCTGTCTGGGAGAAAACACACCACACCATGTTAGAATACTCTCTGTCTGGGAGAAAACACACCACACCATGTTAGAATACTCTCTGTCTGGGAGAAAACACACCACACCATGTTAGAATACTCTCTGTCTGGGAGAAAACACACCACACCATGTTAGAATACTCTCTGTCTGGGTGAAAACACACCACACAGACCATGTTAGAATACTCTCTGTCTAGGAGAAAACACACCACACCATGTTAGAATACTCTCTGTCTGGAAGAAAACACACCACACCATGTTAGAATACTCTCTGTCTGGGTGAAAACACACCACACCATGTTAGAATACTCTCTGTCTGGGAGAAAACACACCACACAGACCATGTTAGAATACTCTCTGTCTAGGAGAAAACACACCACACCATGTTAGAATACTCTCTGTCTGGGAGAAAACACACCACACCATGTTAGAATACTCTCTGTCTGGAAGAAAACACACCACACCATGTTAGAATACTCTCTGTCTGGAAGAAAACACACCACACCATGTTAGAATACTCTCTGTCTGGGAGAAAACACACCACACAGACCATGTTAGAATACACTCTGTCTGGAAGAAAACACACCACACCATGTTAGAATACTCTCTGTCTAGGAGAAAACACACCACACCATGTTAGAATACTCTCTGTCTGGAAGAAAACACACCACACCATGTTAGAATACTCTCTGTCTGGGTGAAAACACACCACACCATGTTAGAATACTCTCTGTCTGGGAGAAAACACACCACACCATGTTAGAATACTCTCTGTCTAGGTGAAAACACACCACACAGAGTGACAGGCCACTGCTGTCATTTGCATGGGGGTTACTGGTGCAATGGAGGGAATGTTATGGACTAGAAAATACAATTTAGCAAGAGTGATAAGCACATAAAACTAACAGCAAAGACACAACCTTGAACGCCTTCAGCATTTTTCTCTGTGTAACTAAGTCTTAGTAACAAAATCTTGGTTATTTTTCACAGGAAGGCACTTAATACAGTTTATTCATCTTGGCCTGTAGATAAACTCTCAACTCCCAGACACCCAATACAACACCGGCTTGCATGACATTATACAGCATAACAATCCTCATTATGAAAGTTGCAGCACAATCCTCATTATGAAAGTTACAGCACAATCCTCATTATGAAAGTTACAGCACAATCCTCATTATGAAAGTTACAGCACAATCCTCATTATGAAAGTTACAACACAATCCTCATTATGACAATTACAGCACAATACTCATAATGAAAGGTACAGCACAATCCTCATTATGAACACCTAGTTACAGCACAATCCTCATTATGAACGCCTAGTTACAGCACAATCCTCATTATAAAAGCTTAGTTACAGCACAATCCTCATTATGAACGCCTAGTTACAGCACAATCCTCATTATGAACGCCTAGTTACAGCACAATCCTCATTATGAACGCCTAGTTACAGCACAATCCTCATTATAAAAGCTTAGTTACAGCACAATCCTCATTACGAACGCCTAGTTACAGCACAATCCTCATTATGAACGCCTAGTTACAGCACAATCCTCATTATAAAAGCTTAGTTACAGCACAATCCTCATTATGAACGCCTAGTTACAGCACAATCCTCATTATGAACGCCTAGTTACAGCACAATCCTCATTATGAACGCCTAGTTACAGCACAATCCTCATTATAAAAGCTTAGTTACAGCACAATCCTCATTATGAACGCCTAGTTACAGCACAATCCTCATTATGAACGCCTAGTTACAGCACAATCCTCATTATGAACGCCTAGTTACAGCACAATCCTCATTATAAAAGCTTAGTTACAGCACAATCCTCATTATGAAAGTTACAGCACAATCCTTATGATGAAAGTTACAGCACAATCCTCATAACCATGAGCCTCTTGCCTCACTATGAGGTCCTCAGCTAGTTGTGAGAACATGTGATTCTGGTGGCCATAGGTCAATCCTATAACATTACCGACACATGTTGCCAAGTAACCATATTAAAACACCATATACAGGCTCACAAACGTAGCTCGAACTAAAGCCTACACAACCACATAGTTAGTGTGTAACAATCATTCAATTTAAAATGCTGCCACAGTATAATTGGCTATAGTATGAGAGTGAATATAAAGTCTGTGGTTAAAGCCAGGCTCAGGATGCACAGAGCAACCTCAACAAGGCTGTAAAACAAGGATCATCTCATCTCATCTCATCTCATCTCATCTCATCTCATCTCATCTCATCTCCTCTCCTCTCCTCTCCTCTCCTCTCCTCTCCTCTCCTCTCCTCTCCTCTCCTCTCCTCTCCTCTCATCTCATCTCATCTCATCTCATCTCATCTCATCTCATCTCATCTCATCTCATCTCATCTCATCTCCTCTCCTCTCCTCTCCTCTCCTCTCCTCTCCTCTCATCTCATCTCATCTCATCTCATCTCATCTCATCTCATCTCATCTCCTCTCCTCTCCTCTGCTCTCCATCACACAGCTAAGTAGAGACTCAGACTCCAGTCTGTAGTGTGTTGACCATCACACAGCTAAGTAGAGACTCAGACTCCAGTCTGTAATGTGTTGACCATCACACAGCTAAGTAGAGACTGACTCCAGTCTGTAGTGTGTTGACCATCACACAGCTAAGTAGAGACTGACTCCAGTCTGTAGTGTGTTGACCATCACACAGCTAAGTAGAGACTGACTCCAGCCTGTAGTGTGTTGACCATCACACAGCTAAGTAGAGACTGACTCCAGTCTGTAGTGTGTTGACCATCATACAGCTAAGTAGAGACTGACTCCAGTCTGTAGTGTGTTGACCATCACATAGCTAAGTAGAGACTGACTCCAGTCTGTAGTGTGTTGACCATCACACAGCTAAGTAGAGACTGACTCCAGCCTGTAGTGTGCTGACCATCACACAGCTAAGTAGAGACTGACTCCAGCCTGTAGTGTGCTGACCATCACACAGCTAAGTAGAGACTCAGACTCCTGAGTGTGTCAGATTGACGTTGTGCACAGGAACATGGGACGGCAGGCGAAGCCTAGGCAGACCACTCCACTCCACTCCACACACGCTGAAAGGCTTTAGGCCCTTATAATTATTCACAGACTCCAGAAACGGCATCCCAAATGGCACCATATTCCCTATATAGTGCACTAGGGTGCCATTTGTGACTCACAATGGGGCAGGCAGGCAGTAATACAAGAGGAACTCATTAAGAAGCCTGGAAAGCATCCTCTGGCTTGGCAGACTGACTGACTGACTGGCTGACTGGTTGACTGACTGCTAAAAGTTCAGGGCTACTCAGTATTAGCCGTCTCGCTCTCTCTCTGCCAGGCAGGCCCTGACTAATAAGAGAGTGATGAAAGAGGATTTAGAGGAGGACGAGGAGGGGGGAAAACCTGGAGTCACGCAGGGAAAAGTCACCTGGGATCAATAGCTGCTGTACTGTATAGAAGGAACACTCTTCTGTTGGAAACTACTGCATCAGCTATACTGTATGAGGTTCCAAGAATGCTTGGCTCATCATCGTATAACTGCCTCACAAACATCACATATGAGTTATTATCAGAAGGTGGTCTGTGAAGGCATATTATAGGTCTGATTCACAAACATCACATATGAGTTATTATCAGAAGGTGGTCTGTGAAGGCATATTATAGATCTGATTCACAAACATCACATATGAGTTATTATCAGAAGGTGGGCTGTGAAGGCATATTATAGATCTGATTCACAAACATCACATATGAGTTATTATCAGAAGGTGGTCTGTGAAGGCATATTATAGATCTGATTCACAAACATCACATATGAGTTATTATCAGAAGGTGGTCTGTGAAGGCATATTATAGATCTGATTCACAAACATCACATATGAGTTATTATCAGAAGGTGGTCTGTGAAGGCATATTATAGATCTGATTCACAAACATCACATATGAGTTATTATCAGAAGGTGGTCTGTGAAGGCATATTATAGATCTGATTCACAAACATCACATATGAGTTATTATCAGAAGGTGGTCTGTGAAGGCATATTATAGGTCTGATTCACAAACATCACATATGAGTTATTATCAGAAGGTGGTCTGTGAAGGCATATTATAGATCTGATTCACAAACATCACATATGAGTTATTATCAGAAGGTGGTCTGTGAAGGCATATTATAGATCTGATTCACAAACATCACATATGAGTTATTATCAGAAGGTGGTCTGTGAAGGCATATTATAGATCTGATTCACAAACATCACATATGAGTTATTATCAGAAGGTGGTCTGTGAAGGCATATTATAGGTCTGATTCACAAACATCACATATGAGTTATTATCAGAAGGTGGTCTGTGAAGGCATATTATAGATCTGATTCACAAACATCACATATGAGTTATTATCAGAAGGTGGTCTGTGAAGGCTCTCTTTTATGTGTTTTCCTGCACCAACATTCAATAAAGTACAGAGTAGATCCTACCTTCTCAGCCAGCCAGCCCAGGTGTCTGATCTCTCTGCTCCCTGCGATTCCTGTTCTTCCCGTGTGCTCTTTGACCTCTGTGATGACCTTGTTGATGAGGTCAGAGGTCGCCGACTGCATGACCTCGAACCAGGCCTGGGCCGAGGCTGCGTCTCTACACCGTAACACCACCGTGTGCTTGGCGTCCGGAGAGTGCAGCTCCAACTGCCTGGAGGACGCGCAAACAGACGGAGAGACATTCACAAAGCTGTGAATTCGTTTTGTCACAGGCAAATAGCTCCCATAGCACAGCTTTCAGTGGACATGAGAAAAAGGCTTCTTCAGTTCAACAAAGACTACTTCCCTTTTTGAAGGGAAAGGAAGATGGCCCCTGTGTGCTTGATGATGTCCTGAGTGAATGGAAATGATCCCAAGCACCACTAAAAGACTGTTTCTCACAGCGTCTCTTCTTCTGGCTAAGATAAACATTTCCTTTGATGTACCTAGCACTGTGTACAGTGAGTGTGTATTTATTTACAGACCTGCTTACTCATCATGGGTTGATAAAGTTTGATTTGTCATCTGTGGGATGTGCAGTAAGTTTCAAGCCTTTTTGGTATTGGAAACATTAGCTAAGTATGTTATGAATACATTCTGCTAACAACAAAAAAATAAATCAAATGAACAAGGTTGAAGGAAACCGTTTTCACCTCAGACCTGGGCCTTGAGTATGACCACTGTTGATAAATCTACCTGTCATTAAATCAGAGACAGTGGGAGACCATGTTATCATGATGTCACAAACCACTAGATCAACTGCAGGTGCTCTCTCTCCTACTCGCCCCCACCAACCCCCCCCCCCCCCCCCCCACTACAGTTAAAAATAGAAACCAGAGACTTGATTGAGGAGAAACAGAAGTCAGATGTCATATGGAGGGAGCTGAAGTGTTTACGTTAGTTGCTGGCTGGTTGGCTGGCTGGCTGGCTGGTTCCTGGAAAGAGGCCCAAGCTCTCCCCCAGACCTGCTGGGTTCAAAGACTATTTGGAATCATTTTGTATACTTTGAGAGTTTGCTTTAGTCTGCCTGGAGTGCCAGATGGGTGGGCATTGCACTTACAAGCTCAACCAAGCACAACTAAAATATTTGAAAGACTTCAAATAGTATTTGAACCCAGGTGTGTTCTCCCCATTCAAGGCCCATCCACATCCAGGCAGGTCATCTCTCCAACATGGGACACTAACTGCTGAGCCATTAAAGAAGCCAAGGCCAGATTTAGAAAGTGGACTCACTGTGTGGCAAATCTTTCAATGCCTTTCCTGGTCAATGATGGTCTGTCTGCCTGTTCGTTTTCCACTGACAAACTGCTTTTTATTTGAGAGAAAAAAAACTGCAAATCTGGTAAATCTGTAAATCTGTCTGAGGAGGGAGGAAACTCTCTCCTCTCCTGGCTGGGTAGTGTGGACGTCTCTCACCGAACAGCTGTTTAACAGCTAAATAAAGCTGTGAAAAGTGCAGGAAACTCTCTCCTCACCTGGCTGGGTAGTGTGGACGTCTCTCACCTAACAGCTGTTTACATTTCCACTAGTGACGAGAGCTCTGCCCCTCTCTACCAGTCAGCTACAACAAGCCTGCAGCAGAACGTCCGGAACATCTCAGATAGCAGCATGTGTGTTTGTGTGGTAACAGGCATCTTCCAGTATGTAGCTCTAAAGTACCTGAAGGTTGGCCTGTTGTTGTGAGCAACGTGCTGAAACGATGGAAGTACTTAATACACGACCAAAACATTGTAGTGACGCCAGTAAATATCACTCAATACAAACAAATGCTAGGTTGTGGTAGTGTGTGATTTACATCTGATGTGTTTTGGGACATACTGGATAAAACATTCACTACTTTGATGGTTATATTGTCATGTGTGTTACTGTCGTTCTACTGTTAGTGTGATACTGCAACACTGACAACAGAGGTAAGACCTATGTGCTGTAAAAGTGATATTTCATTTTTGTTATAAACACAAAAAAAAAAGTATTTGCTTTGTTAATATGGGGTATTGTGTGTAGATTGATGAGTATTTTATTTATTTTTTTCATTTTAGAATAAGACTTTAACGTAGCAAACTGTGGAAAGAGTCAAGGGGTCTGAATACTTTCTGAATGCACCGTATGTGAGCCATATTGGCTCGTCATTAAGTAGGTTAGCTGTGGTCTACTGTATGTGAGCCATATTGGCTCGTCATTAAGTAGGTTAGCTGTGGTCTAACACCTCAGTGACTGATTTCCTCTTCATAGTGTGGTTCATCTCACAGACCAAATAGCATAGACATAGAACTACTAGAACTGTAGGACAATTCACTTTCTAGTCAAATTGCCATGGCTCTGAGGGCCACCCCCTTCTAGTAATTATATTTCTGTGACACAGCACATAGGTCTTACCTCTGTTGTCAGTGTTGCAGTATCACACTAACAGTAGAACGACATCAACTAACATGACAATATAACCATCAAAGTAGTGAATGTTTGTGTGTCATATCTAAATGACTGTATAAATACCAGGTCTGTCTAAATGACTATAAATACCAGGCCTGTCTAAATGACTGTCTAAATACCAGGCCTGTCTAAATGACTATATAAATACCAGGCCTGTCTAAATGACTGTATAAATACCAGGCCTGTCTAAATGACTGTATAAATACCAGGCCTGTCTAAATGACTGTATAAATACCAGGCCTGTCTAAATGACTGTATAAATACCAGGCCTGTCTAAATGACTATAAATACCAGGCCTGTCTAAATGACTATAAATACCAGGCCTGTCTAAATGACTGTATAAATACCAGGCCTGTCTAAATGACTATAAATACCAGGTCTGTCTAAATGACTGTATAAATACCAGGCCTGTCTAAATGACTGTATAAATACCAGGCCTGTCTAAATGAATGTATAAATACCAGGCCTGTCTAAATGACTGTATAAATACCAGGCCTGTCTAAATGACTGTATAAATACCAGGCCTGTCTAAATGACTGTATAAATACCAGGCCTGTCTAAATGACTGTATAAATACCAGGCCTGTCTAAATGACTGTATAAATACCAGGCCTGTCTAAATGACTGTATAAATACCAGGCCTGTCTAAATGACTGTCTAAATACCAGGCCTGTCTAAATACCAGGCCTGTCTAAATGACTGTATAAATACCAGGCCTGTCTAAATGACTGTATAAATACCAGGCCTGTCTAAATGACTGTATAAATACCAGGCCTGTCTAAATGACTGTATAAATACCAGGCCTGTCTAAATGACTGTCTAAATACCAGGCCTGTCTAAATGACTGTATAAATACCAGGCCTGTCTAAATGACTGTATAAATACCAAGCCTGTCTAAATGACTGTATAAATACCAGGCCTGTCTAAATGACTGCATAAATACCAGGCCTGTCTAAATTACTATAAATACCAGGCCTGTCTAAATGACTGTATAAATACCGGGCCTGTCTAAATGACTGTATAAATACCAGGCCTGTCTAAATGACTGTATAAATACCAGGCCTGTCTAAATGACTGTATAAATACCAGGCCTGTCTAAATGACTGTATAAATACTAGGCCTGTCTAAATGACTATAAATACCAGGTCTGTCTAAATGACTGTATAAATACCAGGCCTGTCTAAATGACTGTATAAATACCAGGCCTGTCTAAATGAATGTATAAATACCAGGCCTGTCTAAATGACTGTATAAATACCAGGCCTGTCTAAATGACTGTATAAATACCAGGCCTGTCTAAATGACTGTATAAATACCAGGCCTGTCTAAATGACTGTATAAATACCAGGCCTGTCTAAATGACTGTATAAATACCAGGCCTGTCTAAATGACTGTATAAATACCAGGCCTGTCTAAATGACTGTCTAAATACCAGGCCTGTCTAAATACCAGGCCTGTCTAAATGACTGTATAAATACCAGGCCTGTCTAAATGACTGTATAAATACCAGGCCTGTCTAAATGACTGTATAAATACCAGGCCTGTCTAAATGACTGTATAAATACCAGGCCTGTCTAAATGACTGTATAAATACCAGGCCTGTCTAAATGACTGTATAAATACCAGGCCTGTCTAAATGACTGTATAAATACCAGGCCTGTCTAAATGACTGTATAAATACCAGGCCTGTCTAAATGACTGTCTAAATACCAGGCCTGTCTAAATACCAAGCCTGTCTAAATGACTGTATAAATACCAGGCCTGTCTAAATGACTGTATAAATACCAAGCCTGTCTAAATGACTGTATAATTACCAGGCCTGTCTAAATGACTGTATAAATACCAGGCCTGTCTAAATGACTATAAATACCAGGCCTGTCTAAATGACTGTATAAATACCAGGCCTGTCTAAATGACTGTATAAATACCAGGCCTGTCTAAATGACTGTATAAATACCAGGCCTGTCTAAATGACTGTCTAAATACCAGGCCTGTCTAAATACCAGGCCTGTCTAAATGACTGTATAAATACCAGGCCTGTCTAAATGACTGTATAAATACCAGGCCTGTCTAAATGACTGTATAAATACCAGGCCTGTCTAAATGACTGTATAAATACCAGGCCTGTCTAAATGACTGTATAAATACCAGGCCTGTCTAAATGACTGTATGAATACCAGGCCTGTCTAAATGACTGTATAAATACCAGGCCTGTCTAAATGACTGTATAAATACCAGGCCTGTCTAAATGACTGTATAAATACCAGGCCTGTCTAAATGACTGTATGAATACCAGGCCTGTCTAAATGACTGTATAAATACCAGGCCTGTCTAAATGACTATAAATACCAGGCCTGTCTAAATGACTGTATAAATACCAGGCCTGTCTAAATGACTATAAATACCAGGCCTGTCTAAATGACTATAAATACCAGGCCTGTCTAAATGACTATAAATACCAGGCATGTCTAAATGACTATATAAATACCAGGCCTGTCTAAATGACTATAAATACCAGGCCTGTCTAAATGACTATATAAATACCAGGCCTGTCTAAATGACTATATAAATACCAGGCCTGTCTAAATGACTGTATAAATACCAGGCCTGTCTAAATGACTATAAATACCAGGCCTGTCTAAATGACTGTATAAATACCAGGCCTGTCTAAATGACTATATAAATACCAGGCCTGTCTAAATGACTGTATAAATACCAGGCCTGTCTAAATGACTGTATAAATACCAGGCCTGTCTAAATGACTGTATAAATACCAGGCCTGTCTAAATGACTGTATAAATACCAGACCTGTCTAAATGACTGTATAAATACCAGGCCTGTCTAAATGACTATATAAATACCAGGCCTGTCTAAATGACTGTATAAATACCAGGCCTGTCTACATGACTGTATAAATACCAGGCCTGTCTAAATGACTGTATAAATACCAGGCCTGTCTAAATGACTGTATTAATACCAGGCCTGTCTAAATGACTATAAATACCAGGTCTGTCTAAATGACTGTATAAATACCAGGCCTGTCTAAATGACTATAAATACCAGGCCTGTCTAAATGACTGTATAAATACCAGGTCTGTCTAAATGACTGTATAAATACCAGGCCTGTCTAAATGACTGTATAAATACCAGGCCTGTCTAAATGACTGTATAAATACCAGGCCTGTCTAAATGACTGTATAAATACCAGGCCTGTCTAAATGACTGTATAAAGACCAGGCCTGTCTAAATGACTGTATAAATACCAGGCCTGTCTAAATGACTGTATAAATACCAGGACTGTCTAAATGACTGTATAAATACCAGGCCTGTCTAAATGACTGTATAAATACCAGGCCTGTCTAAATGACTGTATAAATACCAGGCATGTCTAAATGACTATAAATACCAGGCCTGTCTAAATGACTATAAATACCAGGCCTGTCTAAATGACTGTATAAATACCAGGCCTGTCTAAATGACTGTATAAATACCAGGCCTGTCTAAATGACTGTATAAATACCAGGCCTGTCTAAATGACTGTATACATACCAGGCCTGTTTAAATGACTATAAATACCAGGCCAGTCTAAATGACTGTATAAATACCAGGCCTGTCTAAATTACTATAAATACCAGGCCTGTCTAAATGACTGTATAAATACCAGGCCTGTCTAAATGACTGTATAAATACCAGGCCTGTCTAAATGACTGTCTAAATACCAGGCCTGTCTAAATACCAGGCCTGTCTAAATGACTGTATAAATACCAGGCCTGTCTAAATGACTATAAATACCAGGCCTGTCTAAATGACTGTATAAATACCAGGCCTGTCTAAATTACTATAAATACCAGGCCTGTCTAAATGACTGTATAAATACCAGGCCTGTCTAAATGACTGTATAAATACCAGGTCTGTCTAAATGACTATAAATACCAGGCCTGTCTAAATGACTGTATAAATACCAGGCCTGTCTAAATGACTATATAAATACCAGGCCTGTCTAAATGACTGTATAAATACCAGGCCTGTCTAAATGACTATATAAATACCAGGCCTGTCTAAATGACTGTATAAATACCAGGCCTGTCTAAATGACTGTATAAATACCAGGCCTGTCTAAATGACTATAAATACCAGGCCTGTCTAAATGACTGTATAAATACCAGGCCTGTCTAAATGACTGTATAAATACCAGACCTGTCTAAATGACTGTATAAATACCAGGCCTGTCTAAATGACTATATAAATACCAGGCCTGTCTAAATGACTGTATAAATACCAGGCCTGTCTACATGACTGTATAAATACCAGGCCTGTCTAAATGACTGTATAAATACCAGGCCTGTCTAAATGACTGTATTAATACCAGGCCTGTCTAAATGACTATAAATACCAGGTCTGTCTAAATGACTGTATAAATACCAGGCCTGTCTAAATGACTATAAATACCAGGCCTGTCTAAATGACTGTATAAATACCAGGTCTGTCTAAATGACTGTATAAATACCAGGCCTGTCTAAATGACTGTATAAATACCAGGCCTGTCTAAATGACTGTATAAATACCAGGCCTGTCTAAATGACTGTATAAATACCAGGCCTGTCTAAATGACTGTATAAAGACCAGGCCTGTCTAAATGACTGTATAAATACCAGGCCTGTCTAAATGACTGTATAAATACCAGGACTGTCTAAATGACTGTATAAATACCAGGCCTGTCTAAATGACTGTATAAATACCAGGCCTGTCTAAATGACTGTATAAATACCAGGCATGTCTAAATGACTATAAATACCAGGCCTGTCTAAATGACTATAAATACCAGGCCTGTCTAAATGACTGTATAAATACCAGGCCTGTCTAAATGACTGTATAAATACCAGGCCTGTCTAAATGACTGTATAAATACCAGGCCTGTCTAAATGACTGTATACATACCAGGCCTGTCTAAATGACTATAAATACCAGGCCAGTCTAAATGACTGTATAAATACCAGGCCTGTCTAAATTACTATAAATACCAGGCCTGTCTAAATGACTGTATAAATACCAGGCCTGTCTAAATGACTGTATAAATACCAGGCCTGTCTAAATGACTGTCTAAATACCAGGCCTGTCTAAATACCAGGCCTGTCTAAATGACTGTATAAATACCAGGCCTGTCTAAATGACTATAAATACCAGGCCTGTCTAAATGACTGTATAAATACCAGGCCTGTCTAAATTACTATAAATACCAGGCCTGTCTAAATGACTGTATAAATACCAGGCCTGTCTAAATGACTGTATAAATACCAGGTCTGTCTAAATGACTATAAATACCAGGCCTGTCTAAATGACTGTATAAATACCAGGCCTGTCTAAATGACTATATAAATACCAGGCCTGTCTAAATGACTGTATAAATACCAGGCCTGTCTAAATGACTATATAAATACCAGGCCTGTCTAAATGACTGTATAAATACCAGGCCTGTCTAAATGACTGTATAAATACCAGGCCTGTCTAAATGACTATAAATACCAGGCCTGTCTAAATGACTGTATAAATACCAGGCCTGTCTAAATGACTATAAATACCAGGCCTGTCTAAATGACTGTATAAATACCAGGCCTGTCTAAATGACTATAAATACCAGGCCTGTCTAAATGACTGTATAAATACCAGGCCTGTCTAAATGACTATAAATACCAGGCCTGTCTAAATGACTGTATACATACCAGGCCTGTCTAAATGACTATATAAATACCAGGCCTGTCTAAATGACTGTATAAATACCAGGCCTGTCTAAATGACTGTATAAATACCAGGCCTGTCTAAATGACTGTATAAATACCAGGCCTGTCTAAATGACTATAAATACCAGGCCTGTCTAAATGACTGTATAAATACCAGGCCTGTCTAAATGACTGTATACATACCAGGCCTGTCTAAATGACTGTATAAATACCAGGCCTGTCTAAATGACTATAAATACCAGGCCTGTCTAAATGACTGTCTAAATACCAGGCCTGTCTAAATGACTGTCTAAATACCAGGTCTGTCTAAATGACTGTCTAAATACCAGGCCTGTCTAAATGACTGTATAAATACCAGGTCTGTCTAAATGACTGTCTAAATACCAGGCCTGTCTAAATGACTATAAATACCAGGCCTGTCTAAATGACTATAAATACCAGGCCTGTCTAAATGACTGTATAAATACCAGGCCTGTCTAAATGACTATAAATACCAGGCCTGTCTAAATGACTATAAATACCAGGCCTGTCTAAATGACTGTATACATACCAGGCCTGTCTAAATGACTATATAAATACCAGGCCTGTCTAAATGACTGTATAAATACCAGGCCTGTCTAAATGACTGTATAAATACCAGGCCTGTCTAAATGACTGTATAAATACCAGGCCTGTCTAAATGACTATAAATACCAGGCCTGTCTAAATGACTGTATAAATACCAGGCCTGTCTAAATGACTGTATACATACCAGGCCTGTCTAAATGACTGTATAAATACCAGGCCTGTCTAAATGACTATAAATACCAGGCCTGTCTAAATGACTGTCTAAATACCAGGCCTGTCTAAATGACTGTCTAAATACCAGGTCTGTCTAAATGACTGTCTAAATACCAGGCCTGTCTAAATGACTGTATAAATACCAGGTCTGTCTAAATGACTGTCTAAATACCAGGCCTGTCTAAATGACTATAAATACCAGGCCTGTCTAAATGACTATAAATACCAGGCCTGTCTAAATGACTGTATAAATACCAGGCCTGTCTAAATGACTATAAATACCAGGCCTGTCTAAATGACTATAAATACCAGGCCTGTCTAAATGACTGTATAAATACCAGGCCTGTCTAAATGACTGTATAAATACCAGGCCTGTCTAAATGACTATAAATACCAGGCCTGTCTAAATGACTGTATAAATACCAGGCCTGTCTAAATGACTATAAATACCAGGCCTGTCTAAATGACTATAAATACCAGGCCTGTCTAAATGACTGTATAAATACCAGGCCTGTCTAAATGACTGTATAAATACCAGGCCTGTCTAAATGACTATAAATACCAGGCCTGTCTAAATGACTGTATAAATACCAGGCCTGTCTAAATGACTGTATAAATACCAGGCCTGTCTAAATGACTGTATAAATACCAGGCCTGTCTAAATGACTATAAATACCAGGCCTGTCTAAATCAGTCATTACTTCTGTGTTGGTTAATTAAGGTAGAAACCGTTTCTCTGTGTTGGTTAATTAAGGTAGAAACCGTTTCTCTGTGTTGGTTAATCAAGATAACATCTCTTAAACTCCGAACACTCTGATAGTTGAGAACCGCAGCAGTTAATCCATTGTGACTGTCACAGAGACGACCATCCCTGTTACACTGTCCCAGAGACGACCATCCCTGTTACACTGTCACAGAGACGACCATCCCTGTTACACTGTCCCAGAGACGACCATCCCTGTTACACTGTCCCAGAGACGACCATCCCTGTTACACTGTCCCAGAGACGACCATCCCTGTTACACTGTCCCAGAGACGACCATCCCTGTTACACTGTCCCAGAGACGACCATCCCTGTTACACTGTCCCAGAGACGACCATCCCTGTTACACTGTCCCAGAGACGACCATCCCTGTTACACTGTCCCAGAGACGACCATCCCTGTTACACTGTCCCAGAGACGGCCATCCCTGTTACACTGTCCCAGAGACGACCATCCCTGTTACACTGTCCCAGAGACGACCATCCCTGTTACACTGTCCCAGAGACGACCATCCCTGTTACACTGTCCCAGAGACGACCATCCCTGTTACACTGTCCCAGAGACGACCATCCCTGTTACACTGTCCCAGAGACGACCATCCCTGTTACACTGTCCCAGAGACGGCCATCCCTGTTACACTGTCCCAGAGACGACCATCCCTGTTACACTGTCCCAGAGACGACCATCCCTGTTACACTGTCCCAGAGACGACCATCCCTGTTACACTGTCCCAGAGACGACCATCCCTGTTACACTGTCCCAGAGACGACCATCCCTGTTACACTGTCCCAGAGACGACCATCCCTGTTACACTGTCCCAGAGACGACCATCCCTGTTACACTGTCCCAGAGACGACCATCCCTGTTACACTGTCCCAGAGACGACCATCCCTGTTACACTGTCCCAGAGACGACCATCCCTGTTACACTGTCCCGGGAAAAACAAGTGGTGGGAGTTACTCATTGGTGGTGGATGAGATGAGTCTCTCCTCCGTCACAATGTAATGTGTTGCTTTTATTACAGCACCTTCGGCACCTTCAATAATGTGCAAATATTGTACAATCTAGGTGAGCAAAGCTCTTAGAGACTTACCCAGAAAGACTCACAGCTGTAATCACTGCCGAATGTAATTCTAACATGTATTGAGGCTGTGTTTCTGTACAGCACTTTGTGACATCGGCTGATGTAAGAAGGGCTTTTTAAATAAACTTGATTGATTGATTATAAATACATTTGATTATTGACTCAGAGGTGGGAAAACCTATGTAAATGAGATATTTCTGTATTTCATTTTCAATACATTTGCTAAAAACATGTTTTCACTTTGTCATTATGGGTTATTGTGTGTAGATGGGTGGGCCGAAAAAAATGTGATGGAATCCATTTTGAATTCAGGCTGTAACCCAACATCATGTGGAACAAGTGAAGGGGTGTGACTACTTTCTGAAGGCCCTGCATCTGGCAAAACACTCGCAATATAAATCCAATCAATTCTAATTGTAGAAGTGTTACCCCACCTAGCCCTGCACCCCCTGCCGTTACGCCCCTGTAGATAATAATATACGGGGGGAAACAGAATAATAGTCATGCAGAATGAAGCTGGAGCCTTTACCTGTTTCCAGGGTCTGGAGAAGTCATGCTCCTGGTGACGTAACACATCTTTAAGGGGATGTACCTCCTGTCCCCCTGTAGGGACATGGTGGGGGTGACGGGGACGTCACGGTGGGGGCTACCCAGCCTCGGGGACTCAGGTGGGGGCGTCTCCCAGCCTATCTCTGACACAGGAGAACCCTTCTTCACATAGGGGCTGGCTTCTCTCATGTACTTCACTGGGAATATGAGAGAGGAGAATTATGAGTAAGCTTTTTCACAACCTGTCTTGAGGCTGGCTTCCCACATGTAGGTCACTGGACCAACAAGACAAAGGAATAATTTACTATGTTTTCATTGGTAGAGAGGTCATGCCTTTACTGCTGTTATGTTTGGTGAGGATAGTGCTAAGAGTCCTTGCCAACGTAACTTCATTAGAGCTAGCTAGTGTCCTATAGAGGAGATTGACATGCAGACTCATAAAGTGACCCTGCTGTAACCCCACAATCTGTACCAGGCCGGTAGAGGTCCAAATATATTATACAGTTCTATTAGCGGTCCAGTTCTATTAGAGGTCCAAATATATTATACAGTTCTATTAGTGGTCCAGTTCTATTAGAGGTCCAAATATATTATACAGCTCTATTAGAGGTCCAAATATATTATACAGTTCTATTAGTGGTCCAGTTCTATTAGAGGTCCAAATATATTATACAGTTCTATTAGCGGTCCAGTTCTATTAGAGGTCCAAATATATTATACAGTTCTATTAGTGGTCCAGTTCTATTAGAGGTCCAAATATATTATACAGCTCTATTAGAGGTCCAAATATATTATACAGCTCTATTAGAGGTCCAGTTCTATTAGAGGTCCAAATATATTATACAGTTCTATTAGAGGTCCAAATATATTATACAGTTCTATTAGCGGTCCAGTTCTATTAGAGGTCCAAATATATTATACAGTTCTATTAGTGGTCCAGTTCTATTAGAGGTCCAAATATATTATACAGCTCTATTAGAGGTCCAAATATATTATACAGCTCTATTAGAGGTCCAGTTCTATTAGAGGTCCAAATATATTATACAGTTCTATTAGAGGTCCAAATATATTACACAGTTCTATTAGAGGTCCAGTTCTATTAGAGGTCCAAATATATTATACAGTTCTATTAGAGGTCCAAATATATTACACAGTTCTATTAGAGGTCCAGTTCTATTAGAGGTCCAAATATATTACACAGTTCTATTAGAGGTCCAAATATATTATACAGCTCTATTAGAGGTCCAAATATATTATACAGTTCTATTAGTGGTCCAAATATATTATACAGTTCTATTAGAGGTCCAAATATATTATACAGTTCTATTAGAGGTCCAAATATATTATACAGCTCTATTAGAGGTCCAGTTATATTATACAGCTCTATTAGAGGTCCAAATATATTATACAGTTCTATTAGTGGTCCAAATATATTATACAGTTCTATTAGTGGTCCAGTTCTATTAGTGGTCCAGTTATATTATACAGTTCTATTAGTGGTCCAGGTCTGTTAGAAGTGTTAATCTATAACGTGTTCTGAACTCACCTCTATGAGTCACAACACACATCATACCTTGTACCCAGTTTAAAACTTTCTGTGAACTCAAAGATATTGCACCTCCATGGGAAACCGTTGGTTGGCATTGTTTGAGAGGATTAGATGGATCGCTCCAAACTATGGATGTGAACCTGGCCAACAGCTGAGAGATGAGAGTCATTAGAAGTATTTCACACCACACAAGAGGCCTAATCCGACCAAAGACCACAACTCTGGGACATGGGATTCATTAGTCATTTGGTGGCTACACAGTTTCATAGACACAATCTGTGAATCACGTTAAATCCACAGCATTGATCACGAGTCACAGTAGACATGAATAACATAGCTATTATTACCCTGCTATAAACTAAATGTATCAGACTGTATGGAGTTAGTTTAAATTACAGGGCCATGTGAACAACACTGATGTCAACCATTTACTCACTGGAGAGGCATGGATCTGCTTCCACCAACAGTGATCTGTCTGACCGCATTACATCAATCTCTAAAGAGAAGTGGCAATATATTACAGAAATATATTAGGTTTTAACAGTTTATATTCCTAAACTATGGAGCTCTAAACTCATCAGCTGATGAACAGTTCTGGCATTCACTGTTCGTATTACATCAATCCAAGGGGAAGGTTTCAGAGGATTATATGACAAAGATGTACTGAAAAGGTGTACAAACCCGACACGGGAGTTTGGTGAAACCTTAATTGGGGAGGACGGGGCTCGTGGTAATGACTGGAGTGGAATCAGTGGAATGGTATCAAACACATCAAACACAGGGTCTGTGGTAATGACTGGAGTGGAATCAGTGGAATGGTATCAAACACATCAAACACAGGGTCTGTGGTAATGACTGGAGTGGAATCAGTGGAATGGTATCAAACACATCAAACACAGGGTCTGTGGTAATGACTGGAGTGGAATCAGTGGAATGGTATCAAACACATCAAACACAGGGTCTGTGGTAATGACTGGAGTGGAATCAGTGGAATGGTATCAAACACAGGGTCTGTGGTAATGACTGGAGTGGAATCAGTGGAATGGTATCAAATACATCAAACACATGGTTTCCATCCGTTTGATGCCATTCCATTAACTCCATTCCGGCTATTATTATGAGCTGTCCTCCCCTCAGAAACCTCCACTGAAACACGAGTACAGGCCCTGTTCTTTAAGGAACGAAGTACAGAAACCTCCCCTGAAACACGAGTACAGGCCCTGTTCTTTAAGGAACGAAGTACAGAAACCTCCGCTGAAACACGAGTACAGGCCCTGTTCTTTAAGGAACGATGTACAGAAACCTCCCCTGAAACACGAGTACAGGCCCTGTTCTTTAAGGAACGAAGTACAGAAACCTCCCCTGAAACACGAGTACAGACCCTGTTCTTTAAGGAACGAAGGAGAATAGGTAAAGAAAGGTATCAACATCTAACAGAAGCGTAAGACTATCATTATGCATAGAAGCTGACAGATCTGGCAAACAAATAGGCCTACCTCTGCAACGGCAGGGTATGGAGTAGTCTTACGGGAATTCCTTGCTGAACCCCTTTCATCTAATCGTCACGCTTATGTTGTAGTTGTGGTGTCATTAGTTCAGGCGCCAGCTTTCAGAGTGAGGTCATACACAGAACTCGGAGTATTCCTCTCTCATTTGCCTCTCTCTCTGTCACTAATCGCTCCTATCTACTGGTTCTGCTCTCTCCTATCTACTGGTTCTGCTCTCTCCTATCTACTGGTTCTGCTCTCTCCTATCTACTGGTTCTGCTCTCTCCTATCTACTGGTTCTGCTCTCTCCTATCTACTGGTTCTGCTCTCTCCTATCTACTGGTTCTGCTTTCACCTTCCTACTGGTTCTGCTCTCTCCTATCTACTGGTTCTGCTCTCTCCTATCTACTGGTTCTGCTTTCACCTTCCTACTGGTTCTGCTCTCTCCTATCTACTGGTTCTGCTTTCACCTTCCTACTGGTTCTGCTCTCTCCTATCTACTGGTTCTGCTCTCTCCTATCTACTGGTTCTCTCTATATTGCTGCCACTTTTATAAACACTTATAAACACTCACTATCACAGACCCTGTCTGTTGGCTTTGGCTCGCTATGTTCTGTTCTCCACTGTGTTCTCTGTGTGTGTGTGTGTGTGTCAACACATTTAGAAACTCAACTAAACCAATATCCTGGAAACTGTCAATAACCAGAATCATTAGAATCTGTACCTGTGTGTTCTCAACTCTGTTCCAAAATAGAAATGTTCCATTTTAGTAGAGGGGAAAATAAAAGTAGGCTGGGGTCCATTATGTTTATTGCTATGCCTAGTAGTCTGTACTTCCTGCCAAGGAGTCTGTACTTCCTGCCTAGGAGTCTGTAATTCCTGCCTAGGAGTCTGTAATTCCTGCCTAGGAGTCTGTAATTCCTGCCTAGGAGTCTGTACTTCCTGTGGGGATTGTTTGTCACGCCCTGGCCATAGAGAGGCTTTTTATTCTCTATTTTGGTTAGGCCAGGGTGTGACTAGGGTGGGCATTCTATGTTCTTTTTTCTATGTTTTTGTATGTCGTTGTTTTTGGCCGGGTATGGTTCTCAATCAGGGACAGCTGTCTGTCGTTGTCTGATTGAGAACCATACTTAGGTAGCCTGTTCCCACCTGTGTTTTGTGGGTAGTTGTTTTCTGTTTTGTATATTGCACCTTGCAGAACTGTTCGTTCGTTACAGAACTACCCACCACCAAAGGACCAAGCAGCGTGTAATGGACTCCTGGACATGGGAGGAAATATTGGACGGAAGGGACCCTGGGCACAGCCGGGAGAGTATCGCCATCTGAAAGAGGAGCTGGAGGCAGCTCGAGTGGAGCGGCGACACTACGAGGAATTGGCTCTGGGTAACGTGCACGAGAGGCAGCCCCAGAATTATTTGGGGGGGACGCACACGGGGAGATTGGCGGAGTCAGGTAGGAGACCTGAGCCAACTCCCCGTGCTTACCGTGGCGAGAGAGTGACCGGGCAGGCACCGTGTTATGCGGTGAAGCGCACGGTGTCCCCAGTGCGCACGTATAGCCCGGTGCTCTACATCGCAGCTCCTCGAATCGGCCGGGCTAGAGTGGGCATCGAGCCAAGGAGGGATGATGCCGGCTCAGCGCATCTGGTCTCCAGTGCGTCTCCTCGGCCCGGGTTATACGGCACCAGCCCTGTGCGGCCTGTTCCAACTCTCCGCACTTGCCGGGCTAAAGGGGGTATCCACCCAGGACAGGTTGTGCAGGCTCGTTGCTCGAGACCTCCAGTGCGCCTCCACGGCCCAGTGCATCCGGTGCCTCGGCCAAGGAGGAGGCCGCCTGTATGTCTCCCCAGCCTGGTGAGTTCTGTGCCTGCTCCCAGAACCAAGTCTCCATCCTGTCCGGAGCTGCCAGAGCCGCCCGTCACTCCGGAGCCGCCAGAGTCGCAGTCCCTCAGTCCAGAGGCGCCCCTAAGTCGCCCGTCACTCCGGAGCCGCCAGTCTGTCCGGAGCCGCCATAGTCGCCCGTCACGCCGGAGCCGCCAGAGTCGCAGCCCCTCAGTCCAGAGGTGCCCTTCAGTCCAGTGGCGCCCGCTGCGAGGGTCCCCAGAGGCGCCACCTAAGTGGGCCAAGACTGAGACGTCCCGCACCCGAGCCGCCGCCATAAAGAAGGCCCCTGGACCCTCCCCTTTAGAGTCAGGTTTTGCGGTCGGAGTCCGCACCTTTGGGTGGGGGGTACTGTCACGCCCTGGCCATAGAGGCTTTTTATTCTCTATTTTGGTTAGGCCAGGGTGTGACTAGGATGGGCATTCTATGTTATTTTTTCTATGTTTTTGTCTGTCGTTGTCTCTGATTGAGAACCATACTTAGGTAGCTCTTGCCCACATGGGTTTTGTGGGGTAGTTTTCTGTGTTGTGTATTTGCACCTTGCAGAACTGTTCGTTTGTTGTTTTTGTTCAAGTGTTGGTATTTATTAAACCTATTATGAATACTTACCCACGATGCACCTTGGTCCTCTTCTCCTTCTCCCCACCACATTCGTTACATCGTTTTTTGCTACAAAAGACATGAGCTCAAACTGAATCTGAATAATTAACTTGTGTAAGATTTCCTTTTTTGATAATGAATGTATTTGCAAAATATATCAGGAGAGAATAATGAATGCTTTTAAATAGAAATAACATCTAAAAATGTATCATGGTTTGGTCGTGTTCTTACTCATCGACCACATTGTCCTGTTAATTCATGTGGTTTGGGCCGTACGTCTCTACTCCATCTTGCTTGTTCGTAGAAAAACGGTCCGAATGAGCTTTCTGAATGAATCAACGTCACCATAGAAACCCAGCTGGTAGAAACCCCAAGTCATTGAGAGAATCTCAACCTAATGGTTGGGTGCAAGTCATTTCTTCTTCAGTTATTATCCATACAATGGAAGCCATTATAGAAGCCGGCATGTCTCTGAATTCTGAAATAACATTAAATCTATCTGCCCTATTGTCAGGTGTAATAATAACCAAGTCTTTGTGTTGTCAGCCTGTTAACTAGACACAGCCATTAGAGCTAGTTACATGTAT
This sequence comes from Oncorhynchus mykiss, assembly GCF_057628025.1. NCBI lineage: Eukaryota > Metazoa > Chordata > Actinopteri > Salmoniformes > Salmonidae > Oncorhynchus > Oncorhynchus mykiss. Next base: position 5,832,943 of record NC_143023.1, read on the forward strand.
TAACGTGGGAACAGAATGGAGAGCTTTGTTAGCTGCTCTTATTGAGCTGAGAGAAGAAAATGGCTAATTTGACGTGAGTAACTTCTGGATGAATAAAACAACCAGGAACAAAAGGGGACTTTTTTTATGAGACTTTAATTGCAGAATAGAATGGAACTCTTTTTTTTTTACCTCCTCTGAATGGGCAGGTAGATACTGCTCCAGAACAAAACACAGAATACACAGAGGTCTACAAGGTATCTTTTCCCCCTCTGCCACCTGAAAAGGTCTGATGTTATCAAAGCAAGAACAGGTACTTGAACGCCCGGTTAAATGGACTACAGTTCATATCAACTTTAGCAGAAATATTTGTAAGGACCGTTTGGTGGAAGAAGGTGAGGACCAGGATGCAGCGTGGCAAAGTGTTCATGTTTTTAAAACCGTAATGAACACTGAACAAAACAAATAAAACGACAAAAAACTAACAGTCCTGTGTGGTGCTGAAAAAACACAGAACAGAAAATAATCACCCACAACTCAAGGGTGAAAACAGGCTGCCTAAAGTACGGTTCTCAATCGGGGACAACGATTGACAGCTGCCTCTGATTGAGAAACATACCAGGCCAAACACAGAAAATACCAACTCATAGAAAAACAAACATAGACTACCCACCCAACTCAAGCCCTGACCATACTAAAACAAAGACATAACAAAAGAACTAAGTTCAGAACGTGACAATATTAGATCATATCACAGTGAGATTGACTGTGTTCATAGCATGACTTCTATGTTAAGAACAACAAGGTGGGGAGTCTGTACTGGAGCTTTATGGGGGAAACAAGTTCAAGGACAATATTCAAATAATGAATTCAGTCAAAGAATCAAACAGTAAATTCACAGAGTGGATAATAGGAGTGTTGAGAAAACGGATTTATAAGCTGTACTAGGGCCAGGAGTAGATGGTTCACTCTGTCATCACAGCTTGTGTGTGTGTGTGTGTGTGTGTGTGTGTGGCCTTACTACTACTAACAGCTGGTGTAGTCATGAAAGCTTCTCTGATGACACAACAATCAGTCAACATGCAGAGAGCGTTGTAGTCCTGACTGCCTGCTGATCACACACACACACACACACACACACACACACACACACACACACACACACACACACACACACACACACACACACACACACACACACACAGGTGAATGTGATGACAGCCAGGCAGTAGACAGTAGAGGCTCAATGAGAAACACACACAGAGAGGTGAATTTTGATGACAGCCACCCAGTAGACAGTAGAGACTCAATGAGAGGTCACTTCAGCACTAGAGACTACCATAGATGTTTACAACCTGTGTATTACATATATATCATTGTGTGTGTGTGTGTGTGTGTGTGTAATACAAACATTGTACCTTTTCTAGAAAATGATATTGACATTGTGATGTAAGAACTGTTTGTCCGCCTTTAAGTGAAGGACTTCCCTTCTGGGAAGAGGTGTAGTGAAGTTTCAACTGAGAGAGAAGCTGAAACACGGGAGTCCTCTGGTGTAGTGAGGCTTCAACTGAGAGAGAAGCTGAAACACGGGAGTCCTCTGGTGTAGTGAGGCTTCAACTGAGAGAGAAGCTGAAACACGGGAGTCCTCTGGTGTAGTGAGGCTTCAACTGAGAGAGAAGCTGAAACACGGGAGTCCTCTGGTGTAGTGAGGCTTCAACTGAGAGAGAAGCTGAAACACGGGAGTCCTCTGGTGTAGTGAGGCTTCAACTGAGAGAGAAGCTGAAACACGGGAGTCCTCTGGTGTAGTGAGGCTTCAACTGAGAGAGAAGCTGAAACACGGGAGTCCTCTGGTGTAGTGAGGCTTCAACTGAGAGAGAAGCTGAAACACGGGAGTCCTCTGGTGTAGTGAGGCTTCAACTGAGAGAGAAGCTGAAACACGGGAGTCCTCTGAGTATTACAGTAAAGCACAAATCAGCTGTTTCCTCATCTTCACTCCAATTCCTCTGACCAGAACTCAGCATCTCAAGTACAATACTGTATCTCATACACGGTGTAATCAAAGGCATACATTGTAATCATGTTGTAGTCGTTGCTGTACATTATCCCCATGCTTCATTCATAATTCACAAACATAGAACATGCTACAGTGTGTACATAGTGTTATTTGCTCTTCAGAACAGTCTTTACACACACACACATGACGTTGAATGTCTGGAGTGAGAGAACTCTCAGGAGGACAATGCATTCCAACCAGAGGAGGCTGGTGGGGGGAGCTGTAGGAGGACAGGCTCATTGTAATGGCTGGAATGGAGTCAAACATGTGTTTTCCATATGTTTGATACCGTTCCAATAGTTCCAGTCCAGCGATGACAATGAGGCTGCCCTCCTATAGCTCCTCCCACTAGCCTCCTCTGACTACAACCCCGTACTGTCTTTGAGCTTATCATTACAGCAGACCTCTGCTCTACCCTGCTGGGACCCTACTTCCTTCTGCTGAACTGTAATAACCCTGCTCTGTGTGTGTGTGTGTGTGTGTGTGTGTGTGTGTGTGTGTGTGTGTGTGTGTGTGTGTGTGTGTGTGTGTGCACGCGCAACTGTAATAACCCTGTTCTCTCAGGGGAAGGTCACACTGTTTATACAGGCTTTATGTTGCCTGGTTACTGGTTACAGAGTGAGGTAGAGGTTGTTTATGTGGTCTGGTTACTGGTTATAGAGTGAGGTAGAGGTTGTTTATGTTGTCTGGTTACATAGTGAGGTAGAGGTTTTTTATGTTGCCTGGTTACTGGTTACAGAGTGAGGTAGAGGTTGTTTATGTTGTCTGGTTACATAGTGAGGTAGAGGTTGTTTATGTTGTCTGGTTACTGGTTACATAGTGAGGTAGAGGTTGTTTATGTTGTCTGGTTATAGAGTGAGGTAGAGGTTGTTTATGTTGCCTGGTTACATAGTGAGGTAGAGGTTGTTTATGTTGTCTGGTTACATAGTGAGGTAGAGGTTGTTTATGTTGTCTGGTTACATAGTGAGGTAAAGGTTGTTTATGTTGTCTGGTTACATAGTGAGGTAAAGGTTGTTTATGTTGTCTGGTTACATAGTGAGGTAGAGGTTGTTTATGTTGTCTGGTTACATAGTGAGGTAGAGGTTTTTTATGTTGTCTGGTTACTGGTTACATAGTGAGGCAGAGGTTGTTTATGTTGTCTGGTTATAAAGTGAGGTAGAGGTTGTTTATGTTGCCTGGTTACATAGTGAGGTAGAGGTTGTTTATGTTGTCTGGTTACATAGTGAGGTAGAGGTTGTTTATGTTGTCTGGTTACATAGTGAGGTAAAGGTTGTTTATGTTGTCTGGTTACATAGTGAGGTAAAGGTTGTTTATGTTGTCTGGTTACATAGTGAGGTAGAGGTTGTTTATGTTGCCTGTTTACTGGTTACAGAGTGAGGTAGAGGTTGTTTATGTTGTCTGGTTACATAGTGAGGTAGAGGTTGTTTATGTTGTCTGGTTACATAGTGAGGTAGAGGTTGTTTATGTTGTCTGGTTACATAGTGAGGTAGAGGTTGTTTATGTTGTCTGGTTACATAGTGAGGTAGAGGTTGTTTATGTTGTCTGGTTACATAGTGAGGTAAAGGTTGTTTATGTTGTCTGGTTACATAGTGAGGTAGAGGTTGTTTATGTTGTCTGGTTACTGGTTATAGAGTGAGGTAGAGGTTGTTTATGTTGTCTGGTTACATAGTGAGGTAGAGGTTGTTTATGTTGTCTGGTTACATAGTGAGGTAGAGGTTGTTTATGTTGTCTGGTTACTGGTTACATAGTGAGGTAGAGGTTGTTTATGTTGTCTGGTTACATAGTGAGGTAGAGGTTGTTTATGTTGTCTGGTTACATAGTGAGGTAGAGGTTGTTTATGTTGTCTGGTTACTGGTTACACAGTGAGGTAGAGGTTGTTTATGTTGTCTGGTTACATAGTGAGGTAGAGGTTGTTTATGTTGTCTTGTTACTGGTTACATAGTGAGGTAGAGAATGTTTATGTTGCCTGGTTACATAGTGAGGTAAAGGTTGTTTATGTTGTCTGGTTATAGAGTGAGGTAGAGGTTGTTTATGTTGTCTGGTTACATAATGAGGTAAAGGTTGTTTCCTGGATTCTTGGATGCAGAGAAATGTGTATGTGCGTGCGTGTGTGCGTGCGTGCGTGTGTGCGTGTGTCAGCCAGCCTGTGTTGTTTTGGGCAAAACTTGATATTACACTCCCAGTCCTGTGATGCACGATTCCCAAGGTTGGATGATAAAGATTTCCTCAGAAATTCAAAGTATTTGATTTCGCAACATGGAGAGGGAGTCGCCTAAATATTTATCAACAAAGGGACATAATATTATTTCCTTATTCTGTAAACTGTTGACGTTGCTGATAGGCCTATTGAAAACATGTATTTTAGCAGGTGATAATGTTTTGTTTTATAGCACTATTTAATGCTCCATGGCTAATTTGAGTTTTTCTAGATTTAGAACGTAAAACAACATTTATAAAGCAAACATTAACCCTTAGGTCTTGCACAGAAAAGAGTTACATTGTTTAAGCCTATGTTGCAGAACAGTGATTACACATTATTTTCTCAGAATATTGACACACACAAAAAAAAATAAGATTTTAAGGTGGTTAGCCATCAAGTGACAGAGTTGACAAGCCACTTACGGAGTTGACAACAGATACTCAAAAAATAGATATATTTTTGCCTCTAAAAGTAGAAGTTCAATACAAAACGTTTGTAAAGTATGGAAAATAATTCATTAAAAAAAAATCCCCAATAAAAACAACCATTCTATTAGATTGTTCAGCACTCTGATAGAATTGATATTTTACTTCATTCAAAATTCCTATTCTTTCATAATCGGCTATGAAAAGCCAACTGACATTTACTCCTGAGGTGCTGACTTGCTGCATCCTCGACAACCACTGTGATTATTATTATTTGACCATGCTGGTCATTTATGAACATTTGAACATCTTGGCCATGTTCTGTTATAATCTCCACCCGGCACAGCCAGAAGAGGACTGGCCACCCCACATAGCCTGGTTCCTCTCTAGGTTTCTTCCTAGGTTCTGGCCTTTCTAGGGAGTTTTTCCTAGCCAACGTGCTTCTACACCTGCATTGCTTGCTGTTTGGGGTTTTAGGCTGGGTTTCTGTACAGCACTTTGAGATATCAGCTGATGTACGAAGGGCTATATAAATACATTTGATTTGATTTGATCTATAAATCAGGCAGAGAGAGTTGATAGTTGGTTGTTACCATGGTAATTCCAATATTGTTTGTTTAAATATATTTATGCAATAAGACGCCTCAGGGTTTTGTGATATATGGCCAATATACCACGGCTAAGGGCTGTGTCCAGGCACTCCACTGTTGTGCTTAATAACAACAGCCCTTAGCCGTGGTATATTGGCCATATACCACCCCCCCCCCTCGTGCATTATTGCTTAATTTGAGAACTTTCCAGACCATAAGTGGTCTTGTTGCACTACGTGTAATGACAACACGAATAAGAGGTCATTATGGTAGAGCTCACCCTGCTCATTCCTGATTTGAGTTGACCAAATCTCCAGACACATCTTTTAGGAATCACCGTTTCGAGATAAATACTTTTTAAAGTCACGGAAGGCTATTGCAAGAAACAACCTAAGAATTTTTCAGTTAATCTTCATTATTGCCCCAAAAAATGTAACACTATTTTGGAATTTCAAATGGGCATCCTTTTGCCCCGGCATTGAGCCGACATGGAAATTAATAATATTGAAAGTATTTAGAACATCGAAGAAGAAAAAAAAGAATCATGTTTGTTTGTGGACCCAGTTGACAGAGGTTGATCACTCATATGTTTGAGAGCAGAAATATTAACGTGCGTAATTCCTCTGGCAGCCTGCATTTCGATTTGAGGATGCCCCCGGGCCCCCACACTTCACCAAGAAAGAATGTATCGAACGACAGTTGGTCCCGTTCCGTTCTTACCTTCTAGCGTCACCTCTCTCCCGGCTCGTTTGAGCCCCTGCACCGCCTCGTCATGCGTAGCGTCCCGCAGGTTCACACCGTTCACCGACAGAATCGCGTCACCGACATACAAGGCTTGGGTTTGATCCGCAGCCAGACCTTTGAAGATCTTACTAATAAGTATCGGCATTTTATTCTCTTTTCCTCCCTTTATGCTGATGCCGAGTCCTCCTACCTCTTGCTTTGTTACTTTCACACATCTTTTTCTGTTTGCGATCGCTTCTGGGACTTGCTCCTGTAAATCCGTGAAAGCTGTCCTCACCGCAGTTTTCGGACTGTTTGTGTGATCCGGGTGAGTTGCGTTGCACCCGTAAGATCCATTGGTGATGCCGTTTAGGGTCACATTCTCTCCCAGGTCCTCGCAACTCAACGTTAGAGCTTCTTCGTTCAAGTTGGCCAGAACATTGTGCCATCGGTCCCTCACTAAAACCTCCAAAAATCCACTTTTTTCTACTCGGTTCCCCGAAATTACTGTAGCTACCGCCATCTTTGAAGCATTCTTAAAATGCCATGTGATTAAAACTCAAATAGGACTTTACCCCCGAACTTCTCAGCATGGCTTTCCAATAGTTCAGCAACTTCAGCTAACGGCTCTTTTTTTTGGCAACATAACCTAGTCCCTGCTCCAACAGTCCATATCCTCTTTGGGTGGAGCAAACTCGAAGGGCAATCCCACTAAGCAAATCACATTTCTATCCACACAGAACACTGCCGAGAGCTGTGCTGAAGTTCAAATTTACATGTGTAGCCCACACTAACGTAAATGTAGAGCGTCATACCTTATCACAGCCGTATTACATTCATTATTACCACCCTTTGACAAACATTACCAGGCATGCTGGGTTTTATTCAGAGGGCGACCCGTGTAAAGGAATGTCCCAGTGTTGGGACAGTTGGAACTTTGGAGGTGTCCGCTAGTAGACTTTTGCCTGTCCGGCTCTCTCTCTCGTGCGGTCCATGCAGCGTGCCAGGTGCGCGTGGTTTGCTCGGCTTCCGCAGCGGATTTGTTGTGGGGGTTAAACACAAAACTTAAAAAAAAAAAAAAGTGAAGTCGTATTTCCTAACATCTCACGGACTAAATGCACTTTCAATGGTCAATACACGTGTAAAATAGCCTATAATAACCTAATAATCTTCAAATATACATTATTATAGGCACATTGGGAATGAGCATATTCTATGAGTTATTTGTAATGGATCATATACTAGGCGTGGTGGTTACATTTTTCCAACGAAAAACGCTGAGAATTTTACAGAAATATGTAGACGCCATCTGAAACACGATGAGGGAACGTTACAGAAGTACTGTATGTTAGCGCCATCTGATGGTGGAGAGAGAACCGGCCTAACCCTGCTGTCTGTCAGAATACACAGTCTATAGTCCTGCTGTCTGTCACAATATACAAATCAGTGTCCAGTGCTGTCTGTCACAATATACAGTCTATAGTCCTGCTGACTGTCACAATATACAGTCTATAGTCCTGCTGCCTGTCACAATATACAGTCTATAGTCCTGCTGTCTGTCACAATATACAGTCTATAGTCCTGCTGTCTGTCACAATATATAGTCTATAGTCCTGCTGACTGTCACAATATACAGTCTATAGTCCTGCTGCCTGTCACAATATACAGTCTATAGTCCTGCTGTCTGTCACAATATACAGTCTATAGTCCTGCTGTCTGTCACAATATACAGTCTATACTCCTGCTGTCTGTCACAATATATAGTCTATAGTCCTGCTGACTGTCACAATATACAGTCTATAGTCCTGCTGTCTGTCACAATATACAGTCTATAGTCCTGCTGTCTGTCACAATATACAGTCTATACTCCTGCTGTCTGTCACAATACACAGTCTATAGTCCTGCTGTCTGTCACAATATACAGTCTATACTCCTGCTGTCTGTCACAATACACAGTCTATAGTCCTGCTGTCTGTCACAATATACAGTCTATAGTCCTGCTGTCTGTCACAATATACAGTCTATAGTCCTGCTGTCTGTCACAATATACAGTCTATAGTCCTGCTGTCTGTCACAATATACAGTCTATAGTCCTGCTGTCTGTCACAATATACAGTCTATACTCCTGCTGTCTGGTCACAATACACAGTCTATAGTCCTGCTGTCTGTCACAATATACAGTCTATAGTCCTGCTGTCTGTCACAATATACAGTCTATACTCCTGCTGTCTGTCAAAATACACAGTCTATAGTCCTGCTGTCTGTCACAATATACAGTCTATACTCCTGCTGTCTGTCACAATACACAGTCTATAGTCCTGCTGTCTGTCACAATATACAGTCTATAGCCCTGCTGTCTGTCACAATATACAGTCTATAGTTCTGCTGTCTGTCACAATATACAGTCTATACTCCTGCTGTCTGTCACAATATACAGTATATAGTCCTGCTGTCTGTCACAATACACAGTCTATAGTCCTGCTGTCTGTCACAATATACAGTCTATAGTCCTGTTGTCTGTCACAATACACAGTCTATAGTCCTGCTGTCTGTCACAATATACAGTCTATACTCCTGCTGTCTGTCACAATATACAGTCTATAGTCCTGCTGTCTGTCACAATATACAGTCTATACTCCTGCTGTCTGTCACAATATACAGTCTATAGTCCTGCTGTCTGTCACAATATACAGTCTATAGCCCTGCTGTCTGTCACAATATACAGTCTATAGTTCTGCTGTCTGTCACAATATACAGTCTATAGCCCTGCTGTCTGTCACAATATACAGTCTATAGTCCTGCTGACTGTCACAATATACAGTCTATAGCCCTGCTGTCTGTCACAATATACAGTCTATAGTCCTGCTGTCTGTCACAATACACAGTCTATAGTCCTGCTGTCTGTCACAATATACAGTCTATACTCCTGCTGTCTGTCACAATATACAGTCTATAGCCCTGCTGTCTGTCACAATATACAGTCTATAGTCCTGCTGTCTGTCACAATACACAGTCTATAGCCCTGCTGTCTGTCACAATATACAGTCTATAGTCCTGCTGTCTGTCACAATACACAGTCTATAGTCCTGCTGTCTGTCACAATATACAGTCTATAGTCCTGTTGTCTGTCACAATACACAGTCTATAGTCCTGCTGTCTGTCACAATATACAGTCTATACTCCTGCTGTCTGTCACAATATATAGTCTATAGTCCTGCTGACTGTCACAATATACAGTCTATAGTCCTGCTGTCTGTCACAATATACAGTCTATAGTCCTGCTGTCTGTCACAATATACAGTCTATAGTCCTGCTGTCTGTCACAATACACAGTCTATAGCCCTGCTGTCTGTCACAATATACAGTCTATAGTCCTGCTGTCTGTCACAATACACAGTCTATAGTCCTGCTGTCTGTCACAATATACAGTCTATAGTCCTGTTGTCTGTCACAATACACAGTCTATAGTCCTGCTGTCTGTCACAATATACAGTCTATACTCCTGCTGTCTGTCACAATATACAGTATACTCCTGCTGTCTGTCACAATATACTGTCTATAGTCCTGCTGTCTGTCACAATATACAGTCTGTAGTCCTGCTGTCTGTCACAATATACAGTCTATAGTCCTGCTGTCTGTCACAATATACAGTATACTCCTGCTGTCTGTCACAATATACTGTCTATAGTCCTGCTGTCTGTCACAATATACAGTCTATAGTCCTGCTGTCTGTCACAATATACAGTATACTCCTGCTGTCTGTCACAATATACAGTCTATAGTCCTGCTGTCTGTCACAATATGCAGTCTATACTCCTGCTGTCTGTCACAATATACAGTCTATAGTCCTGCTGTCTGTCACAATATGCAGTCTATACTCCTGCTGTCTGTCACAATATGCAGTATATAAGTTTCCTGAGCAAAAATGTATAAATATTTATTTTTAGTAAAATAATTAATGTTGGACATAAAACTGTAAAAACACCAGCAAATCAGATCCAAGTGATTTTAATTTCTGAAATCTGTTCTAAAGTATTCCCAATAGAGAGATATATGTGGTTGTACACGAGTGTAAGCAGGGTTTGAAATGTTTTAGTCAAATATTGTATCTGTTTGGGCTTCTTGTGGTCAACTTGGAGTCTACAAATGATTTGTAATTATGTTCTGGCACCCTGGCCATCCGCTCTAGTTGATGATTGGCTGAATCTAGTTGATGATTGGCTGAATCTAGTTGATGATTGGCTGAATGTAGTTGATGATTGGCTGAATCTAGTTGATGATTGGCTGAATCTAGTTGATGATTGGCTGAATGTAGTTGATGATTGTTTGAATGTAGTTGATGATTGTTTGAATTTAGTTGATGATTGGCTGAATCTAGTTGATGATTGGCTGAATCTAGTTGATGACTGGCTGAATGTAGTTGATGATTGTTTGAATGTAGTTGATGATTGTTTGAATCTAGTTGATGATTGGCTGAATCTAGTTGATGATCCCTGGTCTATAGCTAATCTTTTCTCTGCGTCTTTCAATATTTATAGGCCTGTTTCTGAGAACCAATCTTCATTTTTTTATTTGCATAATATCAAAACAGTTTTTCCTCCTCCTCCGGTGTGTTGGAGAGAGAGAGAGCGTTCTTTCTGTCCTGGGAATAGAGAACAGAAACATTTCTATTAATATACACATCTGATCTGCTCAGGAAAAAAATGTCATCATTTTGAGATCAGGCTAAATAAATCTATCCCAGAGTAAAGTCTACCTAGCCCTTTCTATGGGGGAAGCTGAAACTACAGTCCCTATTTAGTGCACTAGTTTTGACCAGGGCCTATAGGGTTCTCGTCAGAAGTAGTACACTATAGGGAATAGGGTGCTATTTCCTGTTTCTTAAAGCTCCGTATCCAGTAGCGACCCTTCATTCAGGGCTGGTGGGGCAGAGCCTCACCTGTTTTGAGCCCAACCTGTTTAGCTAAACCATTTTTGCATGCTATTTTGGCATTAATTCGTGTCACACATCAGTTTGCAAACAACATTTTTGTTAATAAAGCCACATACAAACATGATCTCTTTTTTGCTTTCTTGAGTAAGGCAGCTCCAAAATGCAGGTGTTTCAGCCTACCTCAGTGCTTTCTGTGGCGGTGGAGCAGCCAGCGGAAATTACGGCGCGTAGGGGTTGGTAATATTCTCTAGTTGCGCTGTGATTGGCTCAGTGTTCTGTCACTCATGGGGACACTACTTCACCAGAAAATAAATTCCAGCTCCTTGGGTGCTGCCATAGAGGTACATTAGAAGTGCCCATCCGGCCTCCCGAGTGGCGCAGAAGTCTCAGGCACTGCATCGCAGTGCTTCAGGCATCACTACAGACCCGGGTTCAATCCCAGGCTGTGTCCAGAGACAGCAGAGGTTCAAATTGTAGATACCAGGTCCTACATTTTAATATAAAAATAGATTTTACCAAACAAAACTATCCTACATTTTATCTCTGGGATCCTCAGGATGACAAATCAGAGCAAGATTACTGAATGTAAGTACATTATTTACCTTCAGAGGTGAATGTATCAAACCAGTTGCCGTGATACATTTTGTTGTTGTTGTTGTGCAACAGCATGGTATTTGTTCACTGTAATAGCTACCGAAAAATTGGACAGTGCAGCTCGATTAACAAGACTGTAAGCATTGTGCCCATATAAGACATGTCTATGTCCTGGAAAGTTCTAGTCACATTAGCGCACGTTAGCAACAACCGTCCCGGTATAGGGACACCGATCCCATAGATCCCCTTACTAAATCTCGGACTTCAGTGAGTTATATATTGAGATTTCCCAGTTCCCAGTTCCCAGTTGTTGAACAGTTGTTCCCAGTTGTTGAACAGTTGTTCCCAGTTGTTGAACAGTTGTTCCCAGTTGTTCCCAGTTGTTGAACAGTTGTTCCCAGTTGTTGAACGCGGCAGAAGTCATGCTGGATTGACATCATGTTCAATGTTAAGAGACTACCTGATTGGATGATTAGAATGATATATAGCAGGAAGTAAGGACATATTTAGAGAAAGAGAGAAAGAGAGAGCGTTAACAAGAGAGGAGAGAGAGCGGAAGAGAGAGAGAAAGAGGGCATTAACAAGAGAGGAAGAGAGAGCATTAACAAGAGAGGAGAGAGAGGAAGAGAGAGAGAAAGAGGGCATTAACAAGAGAGGAGAAAGAGGAAGAGAGAGCTTTAACAAGAGAGGAGAGAGAGGAAGAGAGAGCATTAACAAGAGAGGAGAGAGGAAGAGAGAGCGTTAACAAGAGAGGAGAGAGAGGAAGAGAGAGCGTTAACAAGAGAGGAGAGAGAGGAAGAGAGCGAGTGAGAGAACTGATATTCCAAGAATAAGCATTTTAGTCTAATGAGGCATACTGTTACTTTTATGTGCAAATTAGATAGGAAACAAGACTAATGTTATGTGTGTGAATTACCTTCAAAATAAACAAACAATAGTAGTGAATTTCATTAATAATCATATTACTTTATTTTTGTATAATTGAAATAGTCATCACCATGTCATTAGCTAATTAATTAACAACAGACAAACACATTTATAGTGAGGTCTAAACATAGAAGTATTTTCTTCTGCGGTTCTATTTAGAGCCAATTCCTGGTAATAATGTGAAGGATATCTGTGATGATCGTCCTCTTATCTCTGTCCCCTAAACTACAGTTAGGCCTGATTATGAATAAGCAGACAATGTTTATGGAACTGTTTATGAGGCACATGTATTTATTGAATATAATGTGGGACTAGCGATGTATTTCGATGTCTTGATTGTGGATCACCTGCAAACGAGAGGAGACGTATGAGAGTGTCACGTTCTGACCTTTATTTCCTTTGTTTTGTCATTATGTAGGATGGTCAGGGCGTGAGTTGGGGTGGGCAGTCTATGTTTGTTTTTCTATGATTTGGGGATTTCTATGTTTCGGCCTAGTATGGTTCTCAATCAGAGGCAGTCATGGTCAGGCAGAGTGGTCATGTGGGTGGGTACAGGGTCAGGGTCAGGACAGGGTCAGGCAGAGTGGTCATGTGGGTGGGTACAGGGTCAGGGTCAGGCAGAGTGGTCATGTGGGTGGGTACAGGGTCAGGTAGAGTGGTCATGTGGGTGGGTACAGGGTCAGGCAGAGTGGTCATGTGGGTGGGTACAGGGTCAGGCAGAGTGGTCATGTGGGTGGGTACAGGGTCAGGCAGAGTGGTCATGCGGGCGGGTACAGGGTCAGGCAGAGTGGTCATGTGGGTGGGTACAGGGTCAGGGTCAGGCAGAGTGGTCATGTGGGTGGGCACAGGGTCAGGCAGAGTGGTCATGTGGGTGGGTACAGGGTCAGGCAGAGTGGTCATGCGGGCGGGTACAGGGTCAGGCAGAGTGGTCATGTGGGTGGGTACAGGGTCAGGGTCAGGCAGAGTGGTCATGTGGGTGGGCACAGGGTCAGGACAGGGTCAGGGTCAGGCAGAGTGGGCATGCGGGTGGGTTCAGGGTCAGGGTCAGGCAGAGTGGTCATGTGGGTGGGTACAGGGTCAGGGTCAGGCAGAGTGGTCATGCGGGCGGGTACAGGGTCAGGGTCAGGCAGAGTGGTCATGTGGGTGGGTACAGGGTCAGGGTCAGGCAGAGTGGTCATGTGGGCGGGTACAGGGTCAGGGTCAGGCAGAGTGGTCATGTGGGTGGGTACAGGGTCAGGCAGAGTGGTCATGCGGGTGGGTACAGGGTCAGGGTCAGGCAGAGTGGTCATGTGGGCGGGTACAGGGTCAGGCAGAGTGGTCATGTGGGCGGGTACAGGGTCAGGAAAGGGTCAGGCAGAGTGGTCATGTGGGTGGGTCCAGGGTCAGGACAGGGTCAGACAGAGTGGTCATGTGGGTGGGTACAGGGTCAGGGTCAGGCAGAGTGGTCATGTGGGTTGGTACAGGGTCAGGCAGAGTGGTCATGTGGGTGGGTACAGGGTCAGGACAGGCAAGGGTCAAAAACCAGGAGGACAAGAAAAATAGAGACTGGGAAACCACAGGCGCTGACAGGATGACCGCTGGTCAACTTGACAAACGAGACGAACTGGCACAGACAGACAACTCAGGTATAAATACACCAGGGGATAAGTGGGGAAGATGAGCGACACCTGGAGGGGGGTGGAGACAAGCACAAGTGAAACAGATCGGTGACATTCCTTTTTACCGCTCACTCACTCACTCACTCACTCACTCCCTCACTCCCTGGTACAGGCATGAGTGACGTTTTCATTTGAGTTTATTATGCCAACTTTCTGTTCGTCGTCCTGTTTATTTGTTTTTTGTAAATACTTGTACAGTAAATACTTGTACAGTAAATACTTGTACAGTAAATACTTGTACAGTGGCCGGCAATATTAGTTCTTCACCTTCCAAATAAATAGCCTTACTTGGGCAACAAAACCCCCATCAACTTTGTCAGCATCCTCACTGTTAAAATCCTACCCCTGGTTCAACCTCATAGAATTATTTAAAGAACACCTTTCTCTTTATAATGTTGACAGACTAGATCCAGGAGAGTCTGGCTGGCCCACAGTGTTGCAGCGGTACATCCAGTGGGGCGCCATTGGGCATTGGTCAAAAGTAGTGTACTATGTAGGCAATAGGATGCCATGTAAAAAAAAAAAAAAACATTTATTTTTAAAAACGTGCTTATTATTTTTATGTAATGAAATGTAGGACGTGGTTCCTGTGGTAAGTCAGTGCAGTGAAACAGCAGGGAAGAAACAAGCTGCTCATAATAAAGAGCTATGTTGAAGAGTTTATGTTTATGTTCTCGTGTGTGTGTGTGTGGTGTGTGTGTGTGTGTGTGTGTGTGTGCTGTGCGTGTGCGTGTGTGTGTGTGTGTGTGTGTGTGTGTGTGTGTGTGTGTGTGCGTGTGTGAGAGTGTGTGTGTGTGTGTGCGTGTGAGAGTGTGTGTGTGTGTGTGTGTTTGTGTGTGAGAGTGTGTGTGTGCGTGTGCGTGTGTGAGAGTGTGTGTGTGTGTGTGTGTGTGTGCTGAGGAGACTGTACTTAAGGACATGTGGTCTCATTTAAAACATATTCCCATCCAGGGTTTGACTTACAGTACTCATAGTTTAGTTTTTAAGAGGTGTAGGGTTACAGAATGAATTGCGTTAACACCTAAATCAATGTATTCATTTCATATGGAATTCATGTTTTTTTTGGTAGTTGGTGGGGGTTCTATAGGCTACTGTTTCAGGGCTCCAGGCTTTCAGACCCACGTTTCCACCTCCCCACTGTGGGCTGCAACAGGTCTCCCAGACCCATCTGGGTCGGTACCTCCACCAACACCATGTGCAGGACTACATACAGACAGAGATCCATAGTATTACTGAGGCAAGGCAATGTTAACCAGGAGCCTCCTGGGTCAAATAGGCACGAGGATATATGGCAAACATATAGCTGTACACGATTTAGTGTGTGTGTGTGTCTGCATACGTGTGTGTGTGTGTGTGTGTACAACATGTCTAGCTGAATACTGTAGATGCTGAAATACAATATATGGCCTCGGAAATGTGTTACATGGTGTGGTAACATAATGTAGTGTTTACCTTCCCCCTGCTATAGTTTACATGGTGTGGTAACATAATGTAGTGTTTACCTTCCCCCTGCTATAGTTTACATGGTGTGGTAACATAATGTAGTGTTTATCTTCCCCCTGCTATAGTTTACATGGTGTGGTAACATAATTGAGTGTTTACCTTGTGTGTGTGTGAGTGAGTTCTCAGTGTGTGTTTATATACAGTATGTGCATGCTGTCACACATGTGTGTGTATGTTGAGCTTCCTCTTCCCCTCTCCCTCCCCTCAGTCAGTCATCCTACTGGCTGAAGCGTGGAGATGAATCACAGAGGAAATGGTCTCTTTGTGTTGCTCAACCCAATGGATGACTGCATGAGAGCTCTTAGAGTCAAACCAAGGGCTCAGAGCTGGACACCCCCTAGCGACTGGCCTACACACACACACACACACACACACACACACACACACACACACACACACACACACACACACACACACACACACACACACACACTTCTCATGGTTTTCACTATGCACAGTCGGATCAAAGAGAGTTGGAGTGAACAGCCAGGCTGACTGGAGCCCGATCGAGTCCCAAATGGCAGCCTATTCCCTATGTAGTGCACTACTTTCAACCAGGGCCCATAGGTCTCAGGTCAAAAGTAGTGCACTATATAGGGAATAGGTTGCCACTCTATGACGCAGCCTGTCCCCCTCCACACCCCTCCTAAAGGTTGCTACCAGCTTCACGCCATTGATCTTAACTGACTTGCCTAGTTAAATAAAGGTTCAATAAATCACATCTACGTGCGTTTGTGCGTGCACGTGAGTGGAAGTGGCGGGCATCTTTTTGTAACATCCTGTCCTCACCGGTCCCATTAATGATAGCAACGTTTTTTATTTGTGTCTTTTCATTATTGTGAAATCAAGGAAGAGTCGCCGTCCCTTGCTAGTATTAACTAGCTGACAGCCTGGCTAGCTGGATTTAGCTAAAAACACAACAATCTAGCTTTTTAGCTTCCCCCATGTGATATAATCAGATTGACAATTAATTCATAATTGTTATACTTGCCGGTGTAACCTAAAGATTATCCCAGTTTGATATGCTGCTTGTATATTCAATTCCCAAGCGACAACACAGCCCTCACAGCTGCGGAAGTGTCACGCCCTGACCTTAGTATTCTTTGTTTTCTTTATAATTTTGGTTAGGTCAGGGTGCGACATGGGTGATATGTGTGTTTTTGTCTTATTCTAGGGTGTTTGTACTGTCTAGGGGGTTTTGTAGATTTATGGGGTTGATTTCATCTAGGTGTTTATGTTGGTCTATGGTTGCCTAGATTGGTTCTCAATTAGAGGCAGGTGTTTATCGTTGTCTCTGATTGGGAACCATATT
The DNA here is from genome assembly GCF_057628025.1 of Oncorhynchus mykiss. Taxonomy (NCBI): domain Eukaryota; kingdom Metazoa; phylum Chordata; class Actinopteri; order Salmoniformes; family Salmonidae; genus Oncorhynchus; species Oncorhynchus mykiss. The sequence continues at coordinate 5,849,840 of NC_143023.1, forward strand.
TAGGCAGCCATCTTCTTTGGGTATTTCGTGGGTTATTGTCGATGTGTAGTTGCCTGTGTCAGCACTCGTTATCGTAGCGTCACGGTTGTTTTGTTGTTTGTGTTCTTCGTCGTTCAATAAAATAATGGATTCACACCACGCTGCGCTTTGGTCCGCTTCTTACGATGATCGTGACAGGAAGCAATGATATGGATTGTCTAAATGTTCAGGTAGTAACAAAGTAAGTTGAATCAGCGTTGATAACTATTTGTCAGTGAGATCGGCTATTGGCTCCTTGATTTGTTACTAGAAGTTTTGCATCACAGTAGATTACATTTTGCATCACAGCACCAATTTGCGGATCCCCGACATAGCGTTTTTTTTTGCCCCCTTGCCCATTGCACACCCCCTCACCTTGTGTTTATCTGCCTGTGTGTGTGCTGTTGTTGTGACTTCTGTTGCACAGACAGCTTCTCCCACTTTCGTTTGCACCAGAATTGAGTGGGGAAAAGTCCCTAAATGCTATCAAAACCATAGAAACACTTGGTGCCAAAACTCCCAACTGCAGCCTGAAAAGTAGCTGAATTTGTCGCTATAATCTTTAACAATAAAAGTAGCTGTAGTGGTCAGAACTCGCTCAACACTCTGAATCTTGCGTCTACGTAGAGCTTGTTGTAGGTAGTTTAAGGAAGGCCACTCTTGTCGTATCTTTGGCTATGCCGGATTAAGTGACATGACATGCTAGTCTATAAAATTATTTATCTGTAATTAATATCACCTGATTGAGCTAATCATGTGAATGTAATTAACTAGAGTCAGGCACCACAAAATATTTATAGAGCTGTTATCTTCTGAAAACTCTTAGACCTAGTAATTTTTTACATCAATAGCAGTCAATATTAATCCTCATCTTAATTCAGTCTCATCTGAAAATTGTAAATTCTTGGTTATCTGCACGAACCCTGGCTAACAATTTGAATCAGCAATACAATATTAGGTTTCATTATTTATTTACTAAATATGTAACTAATCACACAGAATTACACATACACCTAATTAAATCATAACTTGATTACAAATTACGTCAAAGGAAAACGTCCCTAGCGGTCGGAAAAGATATGACAGCTTGTTACACAAAGGAAAAGGGCTGGGTTTGAGTGAAAGAGCGGGAAGACTGAGGAACAAAGGGAGAAGCTGTGCTATCGTAAATACAGTATCTGATGCATTCTAAATTACCGCCAATTTGGAAAAGGAAAATGCAATAAATATTTACTCTGAGCTGCGCTTCGGTAGGTTGATGGTAGATGGAAGGCTGTGTTGCCAAACTGAGTCCTTTGAAGAATGTCTCTGGTTGTCAATTGGATACGTTGTAGTAACGTCGTTGGGTGATAGATGGGATACTCTGCCTGTTCCTTCCTAACCCTCGTTGCATCTGCTGTTGCTAACTCAACGGCTAGGAGGTATCACTTCTGTAGTGAATAAGAGTTAAAAGTTCATACCATTCGCAACCAAAGCTCACACTGATGTTGGCTTCGTTCTGTAGTTATTATCTGAACCATTCTGACATCGAACCATCGTCCTCAAGTCCTCGGAACAGGAGGTTATATTGTCGTCAAGGGCTTATATAGGAAGGGAGAGGAGGGCGTGTTTGAAAAGTTTTATATCCCATGTCCCTTCACAGGGACGGGCCACTGATTGAGCAGATCCCTTATACCTTATGAAAACCCAAATCTCACATTTTCGAAGATAAAATCACATTTCATCCCATCACAAATCATTTCATATTCAAACATTTAAATTGAACAACAATTCCATGTGAATCCGATAACTCTGATGTGTAGACTTTCCACCGTAGAGTTTGTCATCTTATCATTGATGAGAATGTCTCAGAAGACAACCGAACTGACATCATATTCATTAAGTACCACCGCATATGTTCAATTGTTCGGATTACCAGAATATAGTTAATTTCCCCCCGCCTACTGATGTTCCCAGAATCTCTATGTTAACCAAGGGGTTTTGCGAATGTAACCTCAGTAGGGTAGAGAGAGGAAAAAGGGGGGAAGAGTATTTATGACTGTCATAAACCTATCCCCCAGGCCAACGTCATGACACTGTCCTTGGATCCTTGGACACCAGTGCTGAGGTTCCAGCCCCTAAGTGAAAGCAGGCGTTGCTGTGTAAAACAATTCACCCCAGCATAGGGGCTTCCGTCATAGCGGCAGGATGGACTGATTAAGGCATGCAGTTGTGAAATGAAAAGAGGTTGGTTGGTCGAGTTGGTTGGGTTCATATGGCTGTAGGCTCTGGGAGCCGATCTACAGTGAGGGAAAATAGTGAAGGACTGAAATCCTGCAGTGCCCGCAAGGTCCCCCTGCTCAAGAAAGCACATATACATGCCCGTCTGAAGTTTGCCAATGAACATCTGAATGATTCAGAGGACAACTGGGTGAAAGTGTTGTGGTCAGACTCGCTGTGTTTGGAGGAGGAGGAATGCTGCCTATGACCCCAAGAACACCATCAAACATGGAGGTGGAAACATTATGCTTTGGGGGTGTTTTTCTGCTAAGTGGACAGGACAACTTCACTGCATCAAAGGGACAATGGACGGGGCCATTGAAAATGGGTCGTGGATGGGTATTCTAGCATGACAATGACCCAAAACACACGGCCAAGGCAACAAAGGAGTGGCTCAAGAAGAAGCACATTAAGGTCCTGGAGTGGCCCAGCCAGTCTCCAGACCTTAATCCCATAGAAAATCTGTGGAGGGAGCTAAAGGTTCGCGTTGCCAAACGTCAGCCTCGAAACCTTAATGACTTGGAGAAGATCTGCAAAGAGGAGTGGGACAAAATCCCTCCTGAGATGTGTGCAAACCTGGTGGCCAACTACAAGAAACGTCTGACCTCTGTGATTGCCAACAAGGGTTTTGCCACCAAGTACTAAGTCATGTTTTGCAGAGGGGTCAAATACTTATTTCCCTCATTAAAATGCAAATCAATTGATAACATTTTTGTCATGTGTTTTTCTGGATTTTTCATGTTATTCTCTCTCCCTGTTCAAATAAACCTAAATAAACCTAGACTGATCATTTCTTTGTCAGTGGGCAAATGTACAAAATCAGCAGGGGGATCAAATACTTTTTTTCCCTCACTGTATTTCAGATTAACAGGCAGACTGGTTCGCTCTCTCTGTTTTTCTCTCTTACTCTCTGTCGGACAGAGGGACAGGCAGGCAAGCAAGCAGACAGACAGGCAAGCAGACAGACAGGCAGGCAGGCAGGCAGAAAGACAGACAGACAGACATAGTGGTTCTCTCTGTCCTCTCCCCTCATCAGTGGATCGGCAGATTCGATGGCAGTGAGGCCACATGTGGAACCGTTAGGGCCAACTCAGCGGTTTGTCTCCCACAGTGAATATGATACATGTAATATTTACCAGATTGCAGTCCAGGCCAGTCCCCCCAAAGGTCCTCTCTGCCTTTCTGAAGACCTTCTGATGGCCAACCGGCCCAGAGGTAGCAGAGAGCAGGAAGGACTTTAAATAAAAAGAAACACCTTTTGACACTGTGTGCGTGTGTGTGTGCGTTTGTGTGTGTGTGCGTGTGTGTGTGCGTGTGTGTGTGCGTGTGTGTGTGCGTTTGTGCGTGTGTGTGCGTTTGTGTGTGTGTGTGTGTGTGTGTGTGCGTGTGTGTGTGTGTGTGTGCGTGTGTGTGTGCGTTTGTGCGTTTGTGTGTGTGTGTGTGCGTTTGTGCGTGCGTTTGTGCGTGCGTTTGTGTGTGTGTGTGTCTTCGTGCACGAGTGTGTGTGTGTGTGTGCGTTTGTGTGTGTGTGTGTGCGTTTGTGTGTGTGTGTGTGCGTTTGTGCGTGCGTTTGTGCGTGCGTTTGTGTGTGTGTGTGTCTTCGTGCACGAGTGTGTGTGTCCGTGTAATGGTAAAAATGACTCGTGAATATATCAGTGTATTTTGTTTAACGTGGAAAAGAGATTTACGTCTAATGCAGTGGTTCCCAAACGTATTATAGTCTCGTACCCCTTCAAGCATTCAACCTCCAGCTGCGTAACCCCTCTAAGCACCAGGGCCAGCGCACTCTCAAATGTTGTTTTTTGCCTTCATTGTAAAGCCTGTCGCACACACACTATACAATACACTTATTTAACATAAGCTCGTGGGAAGTGACAAAGAGCTCTTATAGGACCAGGCCACAAATAATAACATATTAACAGTCAATCATTTTTCTCTTTATTTCTCCATCTTACATATAAAACCTTATTTGTTCAAAAAAAATCTAAATAACTCACCACAGGTTAATGAGAAGGGTGTGCTTGAAAGAATGCACATTACTCTGCAATGTTGGGTTGTATTGGAGAGAGTCTCAGTCTTAAATCATTTCCCACACACAGTCTGTGCCTGTGTTTAGTTTTTATGCTAGTGAGGGCCGAGAATCCACTCTCACATAGGTACCTGGTTGCAAAGGGCATCAATGTCTTAACAGCACGATTTGCCAAAGCCGGATACTCTGAGTGCAGCCCTATTCAGAAATCTGGCAGTAGCTTCTGATTAAATTCAATTGTTGCAATTTCGATGAGGCTGTCTTCAGATATCGGTAAGTGGACTGGAGGCAGGGCATGAAAGGGATAACGAATCCAGTTGTTTGTGTCGTCCGTTTCGGGACAGTACCTGCGTAATTGTGCACCCAACTCACTCAGGTGCTTCGCTAGATCACATTTGACATTGTCCGTAAGCTTGAGTTCATTTAAAAAATCATACAATGATGGAAAGACCTGTGTGTTGTCCTTGTTAATGCAGAGAGAGAAGAACTAAAACGTCTTAATCATAGCATCAATTTTGTTCTGCACATTGAATAAATCCCAGGTACTTGGTTCTTAAAGTATTCCAACAAATCCCAGGCCTTCATTCTTAAAGTATTCCAACAAATCCCATCCTTCATTCTTAAAGTATTCCAACAAATCCCATCCTTCATTCTTAAAGTATTCCAACAAATCCCAGGTACTTCATTCTTTAAGTATTCCAACAAATCCCATCCTTCATTCTTAAAGTATTCCTGTCACGCCCTGACCATAGTTTACTTTGTATTTTCTATGTTTTGATTGGTCAGGGTGTGATCTGAGTGGGCATTCTATGTTTCATGTCTTGTTTGTCTATTTCTATGTTCAGCCTGATATGGTTCTCAGTCAGAGGCAGGTGTTCGTCATTGTCTCTGATTGGGAACCATATTTAGGTAGCCTGGGGTTCACTGTGTGTTTGTGGGTGATTGTTCCTGTCCTTAGTGTTAGTTTGCACCAGTTTAGGCTGTTTCGGTTTTCATTACGTTTATTATTTTTGCACTGTTTGTATTTAGATTCGTGTTGCTATAGTCACAATAAACATGGATCGTAATCTACACGCCGCATTTTGGTCCGACTCTCCTTCTCATAAAGAAAACCGTTACAGAATCACCCACCACCAACGGACCAAGCAGCGTGTCAACAGGCAGCAGCAGCAGCGTAAAGAGGAATGGACATGGGAGGACGTTTTGGATGGCAAGGGCTGTTACACTTGGGAGGAGATACTGGCTGGAAGAGATCGCCTCCCATGGGAACAGGTGGAGGCACTTAGGAGAGCAGAGGCAGCCGGAGAGAGGAGCCGGCGATATGAGGGAACACGGCTGGCAAGGAAGCCCGAGAGGCAGCCCCAAAAATTTCTTGGGGGGGGGCTAACAGGGAGTATGGCTACGCCAGGTAGGAGACCTGGGCAGACTCCCTGTGCTTACCGGGGGGCTAGAGAGACCGGACAGGCACCGTGTTATGCAGTGGTGCGCACGGTGTCTCCAGTGCGGGTGCATAGCCCGGTGCGGTATATTCCAGCTCCGCGTGTCGGCCGGGCTAGATTGAGCGTCGAGCCTAATGCCATGAAGCCGGCTCTACGCAGCTGGTCCCCAGTGCGTCTCCTTGGGCCGGTTTACATGGCACCAGCCTTGCGCTCGGTTTCTCCGGTTCGCCTGCATAGTCCAGTGCGGGCTATTCCACCTCGCCGCACTGGCAGGGCGACCGTGAGCATTCAACCAGGTAAGGTTGGGCAGGCTCGGTGCTCAAGAGCTCCAGTGCGCCTGCACGGTCCGGTTTTTCCAGTACCACCTCCACACCCCAGCCCTCCGGTAGCAGCTCCCCGCACCAGGCTTCCTGTGCGTGTCCTCGGCCCAGTACCACCAGTGCCAGCACCACGCATCAGGCCTACAGTGCGCCTCGCCTGTCCAGCGCTGCCAGAGCCTCCCTTCTCTTCAGCGCTGTCGGAGTCTCCCGCCTGTTTAGCGCTGTTAGAGCCTGCCTTCTCTACAGCGCTGCCGGAGTCTCCCGCCTGTTCAGAACTACCAGGTAGCATAGAGCTGCCAGTTAGCATAGAGCTGCCAGTTAGCATAGAGCTGCCAGTTAGCATAGAGCTGCCAGTTAGCATAGAGCTGCCAGTTAGCAAGGAGCTGCCAGTCTGCATAGAGCTGCCAGTCTGCATGGAGCTGCCAGTCTGCAAGGAGCCGCCAGAGCTGCCAGTCTGCAGGATGCCGCCAAAGCTGCCAGTCTGCAAGGAGCCGCCAGAGCTGCCAGTCTGCAAGGAGCCGCCAGAGCTGCCAGTTAGCATGGAGCAGCCAGGGCCGCCAGTCAGCATGGAGCAGCCAGGGCCGCCAGTCAGCATGGAGCAGCCAGGGCCGCCAGTCAGCATGGAGCAGCCAGGGCCGCCAGTCAGCATGGAGCAGCCAGTCAGCATGGAGCAGCCAGTCAGCATGGAGCAGCCAGTCAGCATGGAGCAGCCAGAGCAGCCAGTCAGCATGGAGCGGCCAGAGCTGCCAGTCAGCATGGAGCAGCCAGTCAGCATGGAGCAGCCAGAGCTGCCAGTCAGCATGGAGCAGCCAGTCAGCATGGAGCAGCCAGAGCTACCAGTCATCATGGAGCAGCCAGAGCAGTCTGCCAGCATGGAGCAGCCAGAGCTGTCAGTCAGCATGGAGCAGCCAGAGCAGCCAGTCTGTGTCGACCAGTCTCTTCCAGATCTGCCAGTCGTCCAGACTCTTCCAGATCTGCCAGTCGTCCAGACTCTTCCAGATCTGCCAGTCGACCAGACTCTTCCAGATCTGCCAGTCGACCAGACTCTTCCAGATCTGCCCGTCGTCCAGACTCTTCCAGATCTGCCCGTCGTCCAGACTCTTCCAGATCTGCCAGTCGACCAGACTCTTCCAGATCTGCCAGTCGACCAGACTCTTCCAGATCTGCCCGTCGTCCAGACTCTTCCAGATCTGCCCGTCGTCCAGACTCTTCCAGATCTGCCAGTCGTCCAGACTCTTCCAGATCTGCCAGTCGTCCAGACTCTTCCAGATCTGCCAGTCGTCCAGACTCTTCCAGATCTGCCAGTCGTCCAGACTCTTCCAGATCTGCCAGTCGTCCAGACTCTTCCAGATCTGCCAGTCGACCAGACTCTTCCAGATCTGCCAGTCGACCAGACTCTTCCAGATCTGCCAGTCGACCAGACTCTTCCAGATCTGCCAGTCGGCCAGATTCTCCCAGATCTGCCAGTCGGCCAGATTCTCCCAGATCTGCCAGTCGGCCAGATTCTCCCAGATCTGCCAGTCGTCCAGATTCTCCCAGATCTGCCAGTCGTCCAGATTCTCCCGGATCCGCCAGTCAGCCAGGATCTTCCGGATCCGCCAGTCAGCCAGGATCTTCCAGAACCGCCAGCCAGCCAGGATCTGCCGGATCTAACCACCTGCCTGAGCTTCTTCTCAGTGCTGAGCTTCTTCTCAGTGCTGAGCTTCCTCTCAGGGCTGAGCTACCCATCTGTCCCGAGTTACCTCTGTCCCGAGCTGTCCCTCTGTCCCATGTTATCATTGTGGTGGGTAACCTATTTAGGGACGTTTAGGAGGGGGATTAAAACTGTCATGGAGTGGGGTCCACGTCCAGCGCCAGAGCCGCCACCGCGGACAGATGCCCACCCAGACCCTCCCCTATAGGTTCAGGTTTTGCGGCCGGAGTCCGCACCTTGGGGGGGGGGTACTGTCACGCCCTGACCATAGTTTACTTTGTATTTTCTATGTTTTGATTGGTCAGGGTGTGATCTGAGTGGGCATTCTATGTTTCATGTCTTGTTTGTCTATTTCTATGTTCAGCCTGATATGGTTCTCAGTCAGAGGCAGGTGTTCGTCATTGTCTCTGATTGGGAACCATATTTAGGTAGCCTGGGGTTCACTGTGTGTTTGTGGGTGATTGTTCCTGTCCTTAGTGTTAGTTTGCACCAGTTTAGGCTGTTTCGGTTTTCATTACGTTTATTATTTTTGCACTGTTTGTATTTAGATTCGTGTTGCTATAGTCACAATAAACATGGATCGTAATCTACACGCCGCATTTTGGTCCGACTCTCCTTCTCATAAAGAAAACCGTTACAATTCCAACAAATCCCATCCTTCATTCTTAAAGTATTCCAACAAATCCCAGGCCTTTATATCCTTTTACAATATAACGACAATGTAATTGAATTACATTTGGCATTAAACAATAACTTGACAGACATTAATAAACAGAGCACCCGGAAAGCACCCAGACTCCCCGCCCCCGCCCCGAAATAATAATTATAAAATAAATCCCTACCCCTACCAGTCATGTATGTTTCATGTAAGACTACAGACAATCAGGCCATTACATATTGTTTTTACTTTCTATCTCTGAGAGGAAATGTCCCCAGATGTCAGAAAAGGTAGCGAGTTTATTATTGATTTATAAAAATGAATCTTTCATGTGAGGCTGTTTCTGCCAAGGCCACATACCATTCCTTATAAGATGGAGGCCCCTTCTCCCTTCAGTGTCTCAGTATGACTCCTTTGGCTGTTGTTAGAGCAACTTTTAGCCAGTTTAAACACGAGCTTCTCAGTCCATCAATATCCTTAGTGATATTCCGTAATAGCAAAGCAGTATTTACAAGTATTGTGGTACCCAGAATATCCCCAATCTTTCCCATTACCTTCCTCCCAAAAGGTATGTGAGCTCGGACAGTCACAGAACATGCGGATCATGTCACCTGTACTTGATTGACATCTCCAGCATAGACTGGAATCTATTAAACCTGTTCAACCTCAGAGGAGTCCAAGGAATCCTATTGAACACTTAAATGGAATCATCTTGGACCGGACATCTCTCATAGGGAGGAGTATCTGTGGTGCTATTATATTCCATTCCTTCTCTCCAAATGTTACCCTAACCCTAACCCCTAACCCCTAACCCCTAACCCCTAACCCTAACCCTAACCCTAACCCTCAAGGTATTTTTCCCATACGGCCTTTAGGCCCTTACAAGTTCCATTAAATGCACCTTTGAGGTGGCTGTATATAAGCCCTGTGGTGTGTGGTAATTTGCATAGGATTTCTATCTTAACGCTTATATCTGAATGTACTGGGAATTTGTTGTTCTGTCCTACCTTAAGCAAACAATCTCTAAGCTGGAGATACCTCCAAAAGTCTTGTTTCTGTACATTATACTTGGATCTTAGGTCTTCTAAAGAGATAAAAGTGTTTTTCTTGATTCAGACAACCAATGTTCTTGATCCCCTTTCTATACCAACCTTTCCAGAAAACCACGTGTCCCTCTATTTTCAATTTAGGGTTGTTCCATAACGAAGCAGAGCTTATTAAGAAAGGTGAAGATCTCTCTCTCTTATGAATCTGGCTCCATATAGTTTTTTAGTATGGGACATTATTGGATTCTGGGGTCCCACCCAGTTGACTCAAATAATGTGATGCTTCCTCTTCCATGTCCACCCAGATTTGTCTAGTCGAGTCCTCAATAAAGAGAGGGCCTATTTGGGAAGCTACAAAGGATTCTTGATACCATTGCATGTCAGGGAACTTTAAATCCTCCCTTCTCAGTCTTTGCCTGTTAGTCGTGTTAGTTTCATCCTGGCCTTTTTACTGGCCCAAACAAACTCAGTAATCATTTTGTCTATGGATTTAAAAAGTATGGACAGTGGTAACATGCTGATGATGTAATTCAGTGTAGGAGCTATGACCATCTTTATTACCTGTATCCTACCCAATAGTGAGATGTGTAGTTTATCCCAGCTATTAAACTGGAGTTGAATTGTTTGTTCAATAGTGGGTCAAGGTTTTCAGAAATCATGTTCTCTAGACCAGGATTCTACGCCATCCCCAGGTACCTCAAGGTTTTCAGAAATCATGTTCTCTAGACCAGGATTCTACGCCATCCCCAGGTACCTCAAGATTTTCAGAAATCATGTTCTCCAGACCAGGATTCTACACCATCCCCAGGTACCTCAAGTTTTTAGGGACCCATCGAAACCTCCAGCTGAGGAGGTCATTTCTCAGACATTGTTTTGATAGAGACATTACTTCAGATTTGGTCCAGTTGACTTTATAGCCCGATATCTCTGAGAATGCATTTACCAGGTCCAGTAAAGGTAGGATGGCGAGTTGGGGGTCTGATATTAATAGTAATATGTCGTCTGCATAAAGCAGTAGTTTATTCTCCCTCCCATATTAATCCCTTTAATTGACTGATGCAGCCTAATGGTTTCGGCTAATGGTTCTAATGCTATAATACATAGGAGAGGCGAGAGACAGTCACCTTGTTTTGTGTCTCGTCCTACAGAAAATGGAGATGACTGCTGTGGATTTGGGGTCGTTGTACAGAAGTTTAATAATATTCTGAAAGCCCTGTCCAAATCCTAATATATTTATAGTATATTGCAGGTAGTCCCAGCCCACGCCATCAAAGGTTTTGTCTGCGTCTAGGGATAAGGCTGCCACTGACGTATCCAAACCTTTCGCCTTCCAGATGACATGCAAAAGGCATCTAAGATTATCAGATGCCTTTCACAAATCCCACCTGATCTGGATTTATGATTTTCACAATGATATGATTCACCCTCATAGCCAGAAGTTTATTAAACAATTCTCCATCACAATTTATCAAAGAAATTGGACGGTAGCTCCCACCCTCGTGGGGATCCTTTCCCTTTCTGAGGATTAGGGTGATTACTACATCATGCATAGAAGGTGGGAGCTCGCCTGTGTCAATCAATGTGTTAAATGTTTTCAATATTTCTGGGCTAAGCTGCTCTGCAAACCTTTTTTAGAAATCACTGGGTATCCCATCCAACCCTGGAGTTTTACCACTGGGTGCTTGTCTTAGAGTTTCGGTCAATTCCTCTAAAGTAATAGGTCGGTCGAGTCACTTCCTGTCTTCCTCTGTTAGTTTAGGAATGTTCAGATTCTGAAAACATGCCTCTGCTTTCTGCATATCTAAAGGACGGTCTGAAGTAGAAAGCCCCTGATAGAAGTCTCCGAATATATTGTTAATTTCTTTATGATTGGTAATCAACTTGCCTGTCTTATTTCTGATTGCACCTACTTGACCATCTGTTTCTCTGGATTACAATTGACTAGCCAACAATTGTCCTGCCTTTTCCCCAGATTCGTACCATCTCTGCTTCAACCTGTACAGGGAATATTCTGTTTTTTTTACTGAATAAAATATTCAGCTCGTATTTGGTTTTCGTCAGATTTACCAGAGAAATGTTCTTAGAATTGGACCGATATTCCCTCTCCAGCATTTTCAACTCTGTTTCAAGTTGATACATTTTCTGTTTATCTAATTTCTTAACAGTAGCTGATCGTTGAATCATTACTCCACGTATGTACGCTTTAAAAGCCTCCCAGTCATGTACCTGTTTCACACTATTGTTGTTTGTTTTAAAGAATATTTTAATGTGTGTTTTAAGGAATTCACAAAGCACCTTGTCCTCTAAGAGGCTACTGTTCATTCACCAATATTTACACATTTTCTCTTTCTTCTCCTATTCCAACAGTCAGATCAGTGGGTGCATGATCTGTCATAGCTAGCCATAAACTGGTCCCTCTTCTCTCTTCTTTATTACCATGTTATAACCAACAGCATCCCACTTAAAACATTAAACTGGTCCCTCTTCTCTCTTCTTTATTGCCATGTTATAACCAACAGCATCCCACTTAAAACATTAAACTGGTCCCTCTTCTCTCTTCTTTATTGCCATGTTATAACCAGCAGCACACAGCAATGCTGACCAGATTTAGCTTTTATGAGAGATTTGCATTCAGAAATGCAAGCTGCCTCACTTTCGAGGGGCTGATGTAGTTTCATCGCTCAGTAATTATTTGTCCAGTTTTCGAGAAGACCCTCTCAGAGGTGAACGGATGTGACCACTATGCAGAGTCTCCCTGTCTTGACTTTAGTAAGCCGTGGGTAGACAGAGGCCTTGTTCTTCCACCAGCTCAGAGGATCTGCAGCGGCTCCTCCAAATAGGATCGGACCTCCGTTATGGCATCTGCTGAGGGATTCCTTCGTGCTGCATCCCCAGTTGCTCTCTCGTCAAACAGCATCCAAACAGCAGACGTTTGTGGCACTACTGCTGGTGCTTCTGCTCCATCTGATCCCTCTTCTTCCTGTTGCCCCGGTGCCTGAGCCAGCTGACTGCTTGGGCTGTCCCTCCCTGCTGCTGAGGTTATTCTTTGAAGAGCCTCATCAATCGCTCTGGCATTTCTGAAGGTTAACTTCTTAAACCTGGGGTCAAGTGCAGCGGTTTCTGATAGCAGGTGATTATATTCCATTCTGTGGAACTTTCTGTCCATTGATGAACATAGGGTGTCCATCAACTCTGTCACATGTCCAGCGGTTACATTTGCTTCTCTCTGGCGGCTGGCTGTGATTGGCTGCAGACCCTGACACAGGAGTATCATTATTGAGGCTGTCACATAGCTGAAGAGAGAGAACAGTAACTTCTTAGTTCAGGTTCGTGTTTTGTCTGCTGATACTACATTCTCATCTACTGCTCATATACATATATAATACTGGATTAAATAATGATGTAGTAATAACTGCTTTCTGTACCTCTCTCCACTAATCTCCATAGTGACCTGCTCAAAGGGTTCCAGGACTCTCCTCCACCACCTCCCATTCCTCTTGGGTCAGAGCATCAACAGGTGCATGGACAATGGCCAGGGTAGAGATGATGGCACCCTTTTGACTCAAGAAACCGCTTCAACATATAAAATGTTGAATTCCACCTTGTAGTGCAGTCTTGTTTAAGCCTCAGCTCAGGCATCCCCACCCTTTAGTTTTTCAGCACCTACTGTGCTCCCGTGGAAGTATGAAGCCCACTTTGTCCACAGTGGGCTTCATCACCTTCAGAGCATCTCTTACAATCAGGTTTATTATGTGGGCAAGACATGGATGATGGGTCCATTTGAACATTTTCACTGCTTTGGTTATGCTAGCTGCATTGTTGCTAACACAACAGACCACTTTTCCTTCTACTTGCCATTCTCTGGCCACTCTCAACAGTTCCTCTGCCAAGTTCTCTGTCGCTGAACTCAAAACAGTCCAGAAGACAGCTAGATATCAAACCATCTACAATGAAGTGACATGTAACTGACATGTAAGGAGTGGTTACCCCTGATGTCCAGGAGTCAGTGGCAGGGCAAACGGCAGTAGCTTTTTGGACTCTTTCCCGTACTGAAGCCTGTGTACAGTTGTGGAATAAGTGATTTTTAATGTGTTTTCCTGCTTGGAATTGTGTACATTGGATTTAGACCTCTGTCCTCCACGATCGAAAATGTCTGGAAATCAGTGGCAATCATTTTAGCCAACGCAATATCAATTTGGCCTTGTTTTGCTACAGACATAGACTTTGGCATAAACTGGTCCATAGAAGACTGCATTGCTGTGGCCTACTTGACTGAGTGGATACATCTCCACGCGTGGAGGTGCTGGTTCCACCACTATCACTAGCAGGCCTACTTGACTGAGTGGATACATCTCCACGTGTGGAGGTGCTGGCTCCACCACTATCACTAGTAGGTCTACTTGACTGGGTGGATACATCTCCACGTGTGGGGGTGCTGGTTCCACCACTATCACTAGCAGGCCTACTTGACTGGGTGGATACATCTCCACGTGTGGGGGTGCTGGTTCCACCACTATCACTAGCAGGCCTACTTGACTGGGTGGATACATCTCCACGTGTGGGGGTGCTGGCTCCACCACTATCACTCGTAGGCCTACTTGACTGGGTGGATACATCTCCACGTGTGGAGGTGCTGGCTCCACCACTATCACTAGTAGGACTACTTGACTGGGTGGATACATCTCCACGTGTGGAGGTGCTGGCTCCACCACTATCACTAGTAGGACTACTTGACTGGGTGGATACATCTCCACGTGTGGAGGTGCTGGCTCCACCACTATCACTAGTAGGACTACTTGACTGGGTGGATACATCTCCACGTGTGGAGGTGCTGGCTCCACCACTATCACTAGTAGGACTACTTGACTGGGTGGATACATCTCCACGTGTGGAGGTGCTGGCTCCACCACTATCACTAGTAGGACTACTTGACTGGGTGGATACATCTCCACGTGTGGAGGTGCTGGCTCCACCACTATCACTAGTAGGTCTACTTGACTGGGTGGATACATCTCCACGTGTGGAGGTGCTGGCTCCACCACTATCACTAGTAGGACTACTTGACTGGGTGGATACATCTCCACGTGTGGAGGTGCTGGCTCCACCACTATCACTAGTAGGACTACTTGACTGGGTGGATACATCTCCACGTGTGGAGGTGCTGGCTCCACCACTATCACTAGTAGGACTACTTGACTGGGTGGATACATCTCCACGTGTGGAGGTGCTGGCTCCACCACTATCACTAGTAGGACTACTTGACTGGGTGGATACATCTCCACGTGTGGAGGTGCTGGCTCCACCACTATCACTAGTAGGACTACTTGACTGGGTGGATACATCTCCACGTGTGGAGGTGCTGGCTCCACCACTATCACTAGTAGGACTACTTGACTGGGTGGATACATCTCCACGTGTGGAGGTGCTGGCTCCACCACTATCACTAGTAGGACTACTTGACTGGGTGGATACATCTCCACGTGTGGGGGTGCTGGTTCCACCACTATCACTAGTAGGACTACTTGACTGGGTGGATACATCTCCACGTGTGGAGGTGCTGGCTCCACCACTATCACTAGTAGGACTACTTGACTGGGTGGATACATCTCCACGTGTGGAGGTGCTGGCTCCACCACTATCACTAGTAGGACTACTTGACTGGGTGGATACATCTCCACGTGTGGAGGTGCTGGCTCCACCACTATCACTAGTAGGACTACTTGACTGGGTGGATACATCTCCACGTGTGGAGGTGCTGGCTCCACCACTATCACTAGTAGGACTACTTGACTGGGTGGATACATCTCCACGTGTGGAGGTGCTGGCTCCACCACTATCACTAGTAGGACTACTTGACTGGGTGGATACATCTCCACGTGTGGAGGTGCTGGCTCCACCACTATCACGCTACTTAATTTGTTCGGCTTCATTAACGTCCACGACACACTTCTTTGCCTCTTTTGGACGTGTGAAACGACCCTCTGAAAGTAACCCAGAACACGGCAGGATATTGCAACAAGTATTTCAGTCCCCATTTCAGGCCTCATCTCCGTGAACCCATTTCTCTTGTCTTGAACCTCTTTGGAAAAGTCAGGGGGAAACTCTTTTCCCCTTCCATTGAAAAGTCCTAAGCTCTGAGCAGGACCTTCTCCCTCCCTAGGACCTTCTCCCTGTCAGTGTACGGTAAGAATTACACCAGGATAGGCCGGGGGTTGCGTGGGGCTGTCACATAGCTGAAGAGAGAGAACAGTAACTTATTAGTTCAGGTTCATGTTTTGTCTGCTGATACTACATTGTCATCTACTGCTCATATACATATATAATACTGGATTAAATAATAATGATGTAGTAGGGGCCTCCCGGGTGGCGCGGTGGTCTAGGGCACTGCATCGCAGCGTCTGATGTGTTCTCTCCATGGGCATGTTGTTAACATCCTCCGGTGTGTTATTAAATAGGTTGAGTAAAATGTCTTTCACACAATCTTCCGTATTTATGTGGATTTCAGGAACCCTTCTGATCCGAAGTGTGTTTCTCTGACTGTAATGTTTCTGGTTTTGAAGTGTGTTTCTCTGACTGTAATGTTTCTGGTATTGAAGTCGTGTTTCTCTGACTGTAATGTTTCTGGTATTGAAGTGTGTTTCTCTGACTGTAATGTTTCTGGTATTGAAGTCGTGTTTCTCTGACTGTAATGTTTCTGGTATTGAAGTGTGTTTCTCCGACTGTAATGTTTCTGGTATTGAAGTGTGTTTCTCTGACTGTAATGTTTCTGGTATTGAAGTGTGTTTCTCTGACTGTAATGTTTCTGGTATTGAAGTGTGTTTCTCTGACTGTAATGTTTCTGGTAGTGAAGTGTGTTTCTCTGACTGTAATGTTTCTGGTAGTGAAGTGTGTTTCTCTGACTGTAATGTTTCTGGTATTGAAGTGTGTTTCTCTGACTGTAATGTTTCTGGTTTTGAAGTGTGTTTCTCTGACTGTAATGTTTCTGGTATTGAAGTGTGTTTCTCTGACTGTAATGTTTCTGGTAGTGAAGTGTGTTTCTCTGACTGTAATGTTTCTGGTATTGAAGTGTGTTTCTCTGACTGTAATGTTTCTGGTAGTGAAGTGTGTTTCTCTGACTGTAATGTTTCTGGTATTGAAGTGTGTTTCTCTGACTGTAATGTTTCTGGTAGTGAAGTGTGTTTCTCTGACTGTAATGTTTCTGGTATTGAAGTCGTGTTTCTCTGACTGTAATGTTTCTGGTATTGAAGTGTGTTTCTCTGACTGTAATGTTTCTGGTAGTGAAGTGTGTTTCTCTGACTGTAATGTTTCTGGTATTGAAGTGTGTTTCTCTGACTGTAATGTTTCTGGTAGTGAAGTGTGTTTCTCTGACTGTAATGTTTCTGATATTGAAGTGTGTTTCTCTGACTGTAATGTTTCTGGTAGTGAAGTGTGTTTCTCTGACTGTAATGTTTCTGATATTGAAGTGTGTTTCTCTGACTGTAATGTTTCTGGTAGTGAAGTGTGTTTCTCTGACTGTAATGTTTCTGGTATTGAAGTGTGTTTCTCTGACTGTAATGTTTCTGGTAGTGAAGTGTGTTTCTCTGACTGTAATGTTTCTGGTATTGAAGTGTGTTTCTCTGACTGTAATGTTTCTGGTATTGAAGTGTGTTTCTCTGACTGTAATGTTTCTGGTAGTGAAGTGTGTTTCTCTGACTGTAATGTTTCTGGTATTGAAGTGTGTTTCTCTGACTGTAATGTTTCTGGTATTGAAGTGTGTTTCTCTGACTGTAATGTTTCTGGTATTGAAGTGTGTTTCTCTGACTGTAATGTTTCTGGTATTGAAGTGTGTTTCTCTGACTGTAATGTTTCTGGTATTGAAGTCGTGTTTCTCTGACTGTAATGTTTCTGGTAGTGAAGTGTGTTTCTCTGACTGTAATGTTTCTGGTAGTGAAGTGTGTTTCTCTGACTGACTGTAATGTTTCTGGTAGTGAAGTGTGTTTCTCTGACTGTAATGTTTCTGGTATTGAAGTGTGTTTCTCTGACTGTAATGTTTCTGGTATTGAAGTGTGTTTCTCTGACTGTAATGTTTCTGGTATTGAAGTGTGTTTCTCTGACTGTAATGTTTCTGGTATTGAAGTGTGTTTCTCTGACTGTAATGTTTCTGGTATTGAAGTGTGTTTCTCTGACTGTAATGTTTCTGGTATTGAAGTGTGTTTCTCTGACTGACTGTAATGTTTCTGGTATTGAAGTGTGTTTCTCTGACTGTAATGTTTCTGGTATTGAAGTGTGTTTCTCTGACTGTAATGTTTCTGGTATTGAAGTGTGTTTCTCTGACTGTAATGTTTCTGGTATTGAAGTCGTGTTTCTCTGACTGTAATGTTTCTGGTATTGAAGTGTGTTTCTCTGACTGTAATGTTTCTGGTATTGAAGTGTGTTTCTCTGACTGTAATGTTTCTGGTAGTGAAGTGTGTTTCTCTGACTGTAATGTTTCTGGTATTGAAGTGTGTTTCTCTGACTGTAATGTTTCTGGTATTGAAGTGTGTTTCTCTGACTGTAATGTTTCTGGTATTGAAGTGTGTTTCTCTGACTGTAATGTTTCTGGTATTGAAGTGTGTTTCTCTGACTGTAATGTTTCTGGTATTGAAGTGTGTTTCTCTGACTGTAATGTTTCTGGTATTGAAGTGTGTTTCTCTGACTGTAATGTTTCTGGTATTGAAGTGTGTTTCTCTGACTGTAATGTTTCTGGTATTGAAGTGTGTTTCTCTGACTGTAATGTTTCTGGTATTGAAGTTGTTCTTCAGAAGTTTTTCCATCACAGTCTTCATTTTTTCAACAGTGTTGTTTAGGAGGTTGTTCTTGTCCTCCCAGGTTGATATCCTCTCTCCTGTGTGTGTAACTAGGATGTCGACTGTGTCCACTTTTGTTTTCAGGGCACACACTGTATGTTTTATTTCAGCCACGTCTTCGCCCACTTTCGCAATTTTCTCTTCGAGATTTTTGTTCATTTTGCGAATCTCATTTAGAACTGGTCATCAGGTTGTTCTTCTCCGCCATTTTCCTTGCTAGCTGCAGGTAGAGACAACATTTTTTGTCAAAAGTGTCTGCTTATATGCGTTTCGAAGTCATTTTTCCATGTAACCGATATTTTGGACAATTAGTTAACAACGTGTTAACAATGTGTAACTAGACGTTGAATAATTAGCTAAAATATAGTTGGAGCTACACAGCCTCTTTAGTTAGATGTTGCTCCTCGACACATTGTTGCCGGAAGTCCCCAGGCCTTCATTCTTAAAGTATCCCAACAAATCCCAGGTACTTCATTCTTAAAGTATCCCAACAAATCCCAGGTACTTCACTCTTAAAGTATTCCAACAAATCCCAGGTACTTCATTCTTAAAGTATTCCAACAAATCCCAGGTACTTCATTCTTAAAGTATTCCAACATATCCCAGGTACTTCATTCTTAAAGTATTCCAACAAATCCCAAGCTTGATACTAATCAAATTCAGCAACCCGTGTGAGTTATCATTCAGTTGCCCCAACAGAAAATCATGTGATTGCAATGATGGCTTTGATTCAATTTGGCAGCAGCTTTACAACTTTGGTCGGCTTCAACTGCTTATTGTAACCACTAGAGGGAGTAGTTCTCACATCTGTCATGCTGGTACTCCTCCATCACAGCTCTGTTCACAGGGACAAGATTGTTCAGACTAATGACTGTGTGCAGCGGTAGTAGGACGAGAGGCTGTGTGTGTGTATGTATGTGTGTTCGCATGTGTGTTCTCAGTGTTTGTGTGTATTGTGTGTGTGTGTGTTTTCTGTTTACTACCATGGCAACCAACAGAGACACATAGTAAACAGCCAAAAAGAGGGGAACTTTTAGAGAGCTTGTCTAATTTGCCAAACAAGAAAAAGCTGCAATTAAATTTGAGGGGAAAAAAAGGTAGAGACAGAGACAGAGAGACAGAGAGACAGAGACATCAATGATACTGATTCTCTCAGCCATGCAGAGATCTCTTTATCCACCCATGTAGAGTTAGACTAGAGAGCTTCTCTACTCTGGCTCTGCCAAACTCTCTATTGGCATGGCTTACCCCACTGCACATGCAGGGACTCCTCTACACTGTATCGCATTGTCAAGGCATTTTCATCCCCCAAGATGTTTTCAGCTTTTTCTTCTCGTGGCTTGATTCCCCCCCCCCCCCTCCCCCCTTTTATACACAACCAGCTGTGAGAAGATTAGGTCTCTTTCTACACGACCAGCTGTGAGATGATGAGGTCTAAAATGCATCACTATCCGGTCCTCCCAGTCAATTCAGAGTACTAAAACACCATCTTGGATCTAGAGTGAGTGGTCTATCTCACACGTCGGACATGTGCCGATGTCTCCTTAGTCCGTGTTCAACTGGTTTGGCGTTATAATTTACACCATAACATAATGTGTTGCTCCATATCTGGTTTCTACACTTAAGCCAATGGGAGTGGCCCCTTTTTGATAGCCTGGTTCCAGATCTATTTGTGCTGTCTTGTGCCTGTTTGGAGTGATAATGACCAAAGGAGTTGGAAAGACAGCACAAACAGACCTTCTGCGACCTTCTTGTCTCCTAAGTCAAAGTGAAAAGTCAAAGTGAAAGCTTATTTCCAAAACTTTGTCTATTCTTTTGCTAAGTGGAGATATGGAGTCATCCCAAGTTAGTATTTCCTCGACAGTTGACACTCTCGTCTGTATTCTACTTGGGGATGAAGTCATAGAGATCCCTGCGTTGTAACGGAGTAGAAAAACAGTGTCTAAACAACATCTGTAGGACACCCTTCCTGCTCTAGAGGAATCAGTTGATAAAGAAAACAAGGACAGTTTTACTCCATCCATCCCTCCCTCCCCTCCATCCCTCCCTTGATCCCCAGCATGACCTCACCCATCCTGGGCCGGGCTTGGGGTGACACCTGTGGGGGAGAGGCTTTTCCCTGGAGGTGTGTGTGTGTGTGTGTGTGTGTGTGTGTGTGTGTGTGGGTGGTGGAGGGGGTGGATCGAGTGGTTAACCATTACTTATCCCTGCTAACAACACATGATAGATCCACCACATAGAACAATGTACTTTCTTCCTATTTGAAACCTGTTTTAAACTGAGTTTTTATAACGTAAATACTCATTTTGACAGCACTGTGGCTCAGCTGTTGGCCATCGTTGAAAAGAGGTTCAGAAAAGATGTCTGAATTGGCTGCAGGGCTCAACAGTAGCTATAAGGATAAACAGAAGAGTAAAACCGAGTTACCGTCCAATACATTCTCACCATACTCTAATGCAGATGGACTTTGTACTGTGCTCTGCCACTGGGTGGCAAATCACTATTTAGATTTATGTTGAAAGCAGTTGAAAGAGCGCAACTCCACACTTTGTTGTCATTTGACATGTGTGTCGTCTACACAGCTTCATAGGGCTGTGAAGCTACATGTTGATGTCTGTGTTTGTGTATATTATCAGCCACAGTAGAGGAGTGATTTCCCCCCTGGTGAGGTTGGGTTTACAGGCCCACCCATGAAGTGTGACTGGAACCCAGTCTGAAATGGCACCCTCTTCCCTATATAGGACCCTACTATAGACCATACCTCTTCCCTATATAGGGCACTACTTTAGACCAGACCTCTTCCCTTTATAGGGCAATACTATAGACCAAACCTCTTCCCTATATAGGGCACTACTATAGACCAGACCTCTTCCCTATATAGGGCACTACTATAGACCAGACCTCTTCCCTATATAGGACACTACTATAGACCAGACCTCTTCCCTGTATAGGGCACTACTATAGACCAGACCTCTTCCCTATATAGGGCACTACTTTAGACCAGACCTCTTCCCTATATAGGGCACTACTTTAGACCAGACCTCTTCCCTGTATAGGGCACTACTATAGACCAGACCTCTTCCCTATATAGGGCACTACTATAGACCAGACCTCTTCCCTGTATAGGGCACTACTTTAGACCAGACCTCTTCCCTATATAGGGCACTACTATAGACCAGACCTCTTCCCTATATAGGACCCTACTATAGACCAGACCTCTTCCCTATATAGGACACTACTATAGACCAGACCTCTTCCCTATATAGGACACTACTATAGACCAGACCTCTTCCCTATATAGTGCACTACTATAGACCAGACCTCTTCCCTATATAGGGCACTACTATAGACCAGACCTCTTCCCTATATAGGACACTACTATAGACCAGACCTCTTCCCTATATAGTGCACTACTATAGACCAGACCTCTTCCCTATATAGGGCACTACTATAGACCAGACTCCTTCCCTATATAGTGCACTACTATAGACCAGACCTCTTCCCTATATAGGACACTACTATAGACCAGACCTCTTCCCTATATAGTGCACTACTTTAGACCAGACCTCTTCCCTATATAGGACCCTACTATAGACCAGACCTCTTCCCTATATAGTGCACTACTATAGACCAGACCTCTTCCCTATATAGGACACTACTATAGACCAGACCTCTTCCCTATATAGGGCACTACTATAGACCAGACCTCTTCCCTATATAGGGCACTACTATAGACCAGATCTCTTCCCTATATAGGGCACTACTATAGACCAGACCTCTTCCCTATATAGGACACTACTATAGACCAGACCTCTTCCCTATATAGGGCACTACTTTAGACCAGACCTCTTCCCTATATAGTGCACTACTATAGACCAGACCTCTTCCCTATATAGGGCACTACTATAGACCAGACCTCTTCCCTATATAGGGCACTACTATAGACCAGACCTCTTCCCTATATAGTGCACTACTATAGACCAGACCTCTTCCCTATATAGGGCACTACTATAGACCAGACCTCTTCCCTGTATAGGGCACTACTATAGACCAGACCTCTTCCCTATATAAGGCACTACTTTAGACCAGACCTCTTCCCTATATAGGACACTACTATAGACCAGACCTCTTCCCTATATAGGACACTACTATAGACCAGACCTCTTCCCTATATAGGACACTACTATAGACCAGACCTCTTCCCTATATAGGGCACTACTATAGACCAGACCTCTTCCCTATATAGGACCCTACTATAGACCAGACCTCTTCCCTATATAGGGCACTACTATAGACCAGACCTCTTCCCTATATAGGACACTACTATAGACCAGACCTCTTCCCTGTATAGTGCACTACTATAGACCAGACCTCTTCCCTATATAGGGCACTACTTTAGACCAGACCTCTTCCCTGTATAGGGCACTACTATAGACCAGACCTCTTCCCTATATAGGGCACTACTATAGACCAGACCTCTTCCCTATATAGGGCACTACTATAGACCAGACTCCTTCCCTATATAGTGCACTACTATAGACCAGACCTCTTCCCTGTATAGGGCACTACTATAGACCAGACCTCTTCCCTATATAGTGCACTACTATAGACCAGACCTCTTCCCTATATAGGGCACTACTTTAGACCAGACCTCTTCCCTGTATAGGGCACTACTTTAGACCAGACCTCTTCCCTATATAGTGCACTACTATAGACCAGACCTCTTCCCTATATAGGACACTACTATAGACCAGACTCCTTCCCTATATAGTGCACTACTATAGACCAGACCTCTTCCCTATATAGGGCACTACTATAGACCAGACCTCTTCCCTGTTTAGGGCACTACTATAGACCAGACCTCTTCCCTATATAGTGCACTACTATAGACCAGACCTCTTCCCTATATAGGACACTACTATAGACCAGACTCCTTCCCTATATAGTGCACTACTATAGACCAGACCTCTTCCCTATATAGGGCACTACTATAGACCAGACCTCTTCCCTATATAGGACACTACTATAGACCAGACCTCTTCCCTATATAGGGCACTACTATAGACCAGACCTCTTCCCTATATAGGGCACTACTATAGACCAGACCTCTTCCCTTTTCCTGAATATCACTGCCCCAATACTTTTGGCCAGATCTCATTGCAGTGCACTATATAGGGGACCTGGTGTAATAGCCTACAGTATTCTTGACATTTTGTGTTAATTATTGTGATAGGCAGATTTTTTTCCGGTACAGCGAACCCCCACTATTTATTTTGTCTGGACGCTGTACCAGACCAAACTGGCTTGCTTTCTCACCTTCCTATACTAACGCATAACAATACTGCTAGTGGTCCTGTCTCGCTCCCCTAGGTCCTCTCTCCTCTCTGCCCTCTCTCTGTTCCACCTCTCCCCTCTCTCTCTCCCTAGACCCTATACTAATGCATAACAGAGACCTGGCATGGAGCAAGACTCATATCAATATCGTCCGTTATCATCCTTGACAGTCTCCCACAGCAGCTTCCCATGACGTAATACAAGTTAATAAATTCACTAATCCCATAACCCACTGGGCACAGATGTCAGTTCAACATCTAGCTTTGATTTACATTGAGTTGAGTTGTCAACTAACGTTTTATATACATTGTACAGATGTTCCTTTGAATACAATGTTATAGGGGTTCCAGATTGTTGCAGGAGAGTTAACATTGGGTTCCAGAGGTTCCAGATCGCTGCAGGAGAGCTAACATTGGGTTCCAGAGGTTCCAGATCGCTGCAGGAGAGCTAACATTGGGTTCCAGAGGTCCCAGATCGCTGCAGGAGAGTTAACATTGGGTCCCAGAGGTCCCAGATCGCTGCAGGAGAGTTAACATTGGGTCCCAGAGGTCCCAGATCGCTGCAGGAGAGTTAACATTGGGTCCCAGAGGTCCCAGATCGCTGCAGGAGAGTTAACACTGGGTTCCAGAGGTCCCAGATCGCTGCAGGAGAGTTAACACTGGGTTCCAGAGGTCCCAGATCGCTGCAGGAGAGTTAACACTGGGTTCCAGATCGCTGCAGGAGAGTTAACATTGGGTCCCAGAGGTCCCAGATTGCTGCAGGAGAGTTAACACTGGGTTCCAGAGGTCCCAGATCGCTGCAGGAGAGTTAACATTGGGTCCCAGAGGTCCCAGATCGCTGCAGGAGAGTTAACACTGGGTTCCAGAGGTCCCAGATCGCTGCAGGAGAGTTAACACTGGGTTCCAGAGGTCCCAGATCGCTGCAGGAGAGTTAACATTGGGTCCCAGAGGTCCCAGATCGCTGCAGGAGAGTTAACACTGGGTTCCAGAGGTCCCAGATCGCTGCAGGAGAGTTAACATTGGGTTCCAGATCGCTGCAGGAGAGCTAACACTGGGTTCCAGATCGCTGCAGGAGAGCTAACATTGGGTTCCAGATCGCTGAGGGAGAGTTAACATTGGGTTCCAGATTGCTGCCTGAGAGAGAACATTGGGTTCCAGATCGCTGAGGGAGAGTTAACATTGGGTTCCAGATTGCTGCCTGAGAGAGAACATTGGGTTCCAGATCGCTGCGGGAGAGTTAACACTGGGTTCCAGATCGCTGAGGGAGAGCTAACATTGGGTTCCAGATCGCTGCGGGAGAGTTAACATTGGGTTCCAGATCGCTACGGGAGAGTTAACATTGGGTTCCAGATCGCTGCAGGAGAGTTAACACTGGGTTCCAGATCGCTGCGGGAGAGTTAACATTGGGTCCCAGAGGTCCCAGATCGCTGCAGGAGAGAACATTGGGTTCCAGATCGCTGCAGGAGAGCTAACATTGGGTTCCAGATCGCTGCAGGAGAGCTAACATTGGGTTCCAGATCGCTGCAGGAGAGCTAACATTGGGTTCCAGATCGCTGCAGGAGAGTTAACAGGGCGTAGATCAGATGGAGTCGGTTATGAAATCTGACTGTCTGAGACTGGTGATCAGATCATATAGCATTAGAGGAGCAGGTGGATGAAATGTGACCTTATACTGGGATTATGCTACCTGGGAGTAGCCTCTCCTGGTACTCTCTGACAGGGTAAGGACTTAGTATCCTATAGGTCTCCTGGTACTCTCTGACAGGGTAAGGACTTAGTATCCTATAGGTCTCCTGGTACTCTCTGACAGGGTAAGGACTTAGTATCCTGTAGGTCTCCTGGTACTCTCTGACAGGGTAAGGACTTAGTATCCTATAGGTCTCCTGGTACTCTCTGACAGGGTAAGGACTTAGTATCCTATAGGTCTCCTGGTACTCTCTGACAGGGTAAGGACTTAGTATCCTATAGGTCTCCTGGTACTATCTGACAGGATAAGGACTTAGTATCCTATAGGTCTCCTGGTACTCTCTGACAGGGTAAGGACTTAGTATCCTATCGGTCTCCTGGTACACTCTGACAGGATAAGGACTTAGTATCCTATAGGTCTCCTGGTACTCTCTGACAGGGTAAGGACTTAGTATCCTATAGGTCTCCTGGTACTCTCTGACAGGGTAAGGACAGTTAAAGAATTTGAAATGATTTCGAATAGGACTTGAACCCAGATCTGTTCTGAAGGCGGGAGCTCTAAATGTGTTAGTTCTACGCTGCCCTCTTGCTGGCAGTATAGGGTATTCCTTAATGTCCCACAAACATTTCCCCTGTAACAGGCAACAGAAGCACAGTGTAAGGCCCTACAACAACCTGGCCTCTCTCTCTCTGTCTCTACTGCCAAGCGTTTGATGCCTGCAAGCGCTGACGTCATCCTTCCCAACATTAGCTGGAGTGTTCTGGGAGAGAGTAGGGAGAGAGGGAGAGGAGGGAGAGAGAGGGGGGAGAGAGAGAGGAGGGGGAGAGGGGGGAGAGAGAGAGGAGGGGGAGAGGGGGGAGGGAGAGAGGGGAGGGGGGGAGGGAGAGGGGGGGAGGGAGAGAGGGGGAGGAGGGAGGGAGAGAGAGAGAGAGAGATGGGAGGGAGGGAGAGAGAGAAAGAGATGGGAGGGAGGGAGAGAGAGAGAGAGATGGGAGGGAGAGAGGGGGGGAGAGAGAGGGAGAGAGGGGGAGGAGGGAGAGAGAGGGGGGAGGGAGAGAGAGAGGGAGAGAGAGAGGGAGAGAGGGGGAGGAGGGAGAGAGAGGGGGGAGGGAGAGAGGAGGGAGAGAGAGGGGGGAGGGAGAGAAGGGGAGGGGGGAGGGAGAGAAGGGGAGGAGGGAGGGGGTAGGGAGAGTGGGGGAGGAGGGAGGGAGAGAGAGAGAGGGAGGAGGGAGGGAGAGATGGGAGGGAGAGAGAGAGAGGGAGGAACAAAGTGTCAGAGAGAGAGAAAGAGGGAGAGGGTCAGAGAGGGTCAGAGAGGGAGAGGGAGAGGGAGAGGGAGAGGGAGAGTGAGTGAGAGTGAGAGGGAGAGTGAGAGAGAGAGAGAGAGTGAGAGTGAGAGTGAGAGTGAGAGTGAGAGTGAGAGAGAGAGTGAGAGTGAGAGTGAGAGAGAGACCCCCCACTCCGCTCTCTGAGGCCCTTTCATTCTGACTGAAGTGTAGGTCACAGCATCGTGTCTAACAGCCTCCAGACACGAGCCTTCAGCTCTTACAACCAGCAGCCATTACAGCGATGACATAATATCCCCTTAGGTTCCTTTCCGTAGCTCGGCTTTATGGTGGCCTCATGTCTTTGTCAAATACTATTTAGACAAACTACTGTATTTATAATGTTGTATTTAAATTCAGGCTATTGGCCCTTTGGAAGTACTGAAAGCGTGTTATATATTTACGCTGGTTTTTGTCAGAGCCGCAGTACTGCAAGAGAAGTAGTATCAGTGACATCAAGTCAGTTTACAGCTGAACTCACCTGGTGGTCTGATTACTCATAGCCTCAGCACCTGTTATTTAATCCCTAACTCTATTAAACCTTTTACTTTTACGTTATCATCTGGAGCTAGGTAATATCTATTAAACCCCATTAGGACACGTTATCATCTGGAGCTAGGTAATATCTATTAAACCCCATTAGGACATGTTATCATCTGGAGCTAGGTAATATCTATTAAACCCGATTAGGACATGTTAATGAGCGGGAATGTTGGCTGGTGCTGAGGAGGAGGACGATTATAAAGGTGTACTGCATGAGACAACCATACTAATTCAGGGCATTTGTCCCAATGTTAGACCTCTGGCTTCAGTAGTTGGATTCATCCCAATGTTTGACATCTGGCTTCAGTAGTTGGATTCATCCCAATGTTAGACTTCTGGCTTCAGTAGTGGGATTCATCCCAATGTTAGACGTCTGGCTTCAGTAGTGGGATTCATCCCAATGTTAGACTTCTGGCTTCAGTAGTGGGATTCATCCCAATGTTAGCACTGCATCACAGTGCTAGAGGCGTCACTACAGACCCTGGTTCGATACTGGGCTGTATCACAAACCGGCCGTGATCGGGAGTCCCATAGGGCAGCGCACAATTGGCCCAGCGTCGTCCGGGTTAGGGGAGGGTTTGGCCGGGGTAGGCCGTCATTGTAAATAAAAATGTGTTCTTAACGGACTTGCCTAGTTAAATAAAGATGACATTAAATAAATATAGAGAATAGGGTGCCATTTGGGATTCAGACCTGGCTGGTTCACTCAGGTGGTAGTAGAGGTTGTGCATATAAACAGCTGTTAGTGAATGGGTGTGCCTGTTACAGGTCCACTGAGCAAACTAGCATCCCAGCAACCTGAATGGACCTCTGTTAGCACTGCTCAGCTGATGTCATGCACTCCCTCGTAATGCTAGAGGAAGACGAGGGGGAGGTTAAGGAGGAGGTGGAGAAGGGGGTGGTGGAGAGAGATCTGGAGGAGGGGAGGAGGAGGTGGAGAAGGGGGTGGTGGAGAGAGAGCTGGAGGAGGGGGTGGTGGAGAGAGAGGTGGAGGAGAGGGTGGTGGAGAGAGAGGTGGAGAAGGGGGTGGTAGAGAGAGAGGTGGAGAAGGGGGTGGTAGAGAGAGAGCTGGAGGAGGGGAGGAGGAGAGAGAGGTGGAGGAGGGGAGGAGGAGAAGGAAAAGGTGGTGTGGTGGGTGAGGAAGGGGAGGAGGAGGAAGATGGGGAGGAGGACATCTCATATTTAGTTCAGCTTGGATATTTGAAAGTAGTTTATGAATGAGATTCTAAATGGCACCCTATTCCCTACATAGTGCACTACTTTAGACCAGGCTCCTATGGGCCCTGGACAAAAGTCGTGCACTATATAGGGAATATAAACACGCTGGATTCTCATGGTTTCTCTCACTAGATATCCATAAAAACATGACGAACAATCATCAAATATCCCAAACATAAGTGAAATTTGTTTGCCAGACATATTCCTGGCTTCCTGGTTTATCTGTGGTTATGTGGTCTTGTTTAACAAAATCAAATGTACGCTCACTACTTGGTGCTCCCAATAAGTTGGATATGCAATAAAACCCTCTCCTGTTGTCGTTGTTTTGGGTCCTGACTGACAGCTGCATTTGCTGGCACATGTACATTTTACACGAGTACACTCAGATCAGGAAGGAAAATGTGAATTCTGGGGTGTGTCTGCCTCTATGATGTCATAACCTGTATAAAGTGAGAGGTTATCAACCTTTCAATACCTTGGACCACGCCAATACAAATGGATTGAGTAGTATGTTTGGTCGTGGTGACTGAGCTCTAATTGGAAGGGATTTCAACAAAACGGATTCACATCTGGAATTGAAATAAAATCAGGCAAGCATTGCACAACCTCTTACCGTCTGTTTAAAGTACTCCTTTTCCAACTGCTGGTTTTAATGCGTTTGTTCAGTTTTGTAATGTAAACTCCTGTTGGTCAGGTTATCACCCATTACAAATACAACCCTGCAGGTCTACCATGTGCTCTGTGAATGCTACTCTCCCCACACCACCCTGCAGGTCTACCATGTGCTCTGTGAATGTTACTCTCCCCACACCACCCTGCAGGTCTACCATGTGCTCTGTGATTGTTACTCTCCCCACACCACCCTGCAGGTCTACCATGTGCTCTGTGATTGTTAATCTCCCCACACCACCCTGCAGGTCTACCATGTGCTCTGTGAATGCTCCTCTCCCGACACCACCCTGTAGGTCTACCATGAGCTCTATGAATGCTCCTCTCCTAACACCACCCTGTAGGTCTACCATGTGCTCTGTGAATGCTCCTCTCCCGACACCACCCTGCCGGTCTACCATGTGCTCTATGAATGCTACTCTCCTGACACCACCCTGCAGGTCTACCATGTGCTCTATGAATGCTCCTCTCCCGACACCACCCTGTAGGTCTACCATGTGCTCTATGAATGCTCCTCTCCCGACACCACCCTGCCGGTCTACCATGTGCTCTATGAATGCTCCTCTCCCGACACCACCCTGCAGGTCTACCATGTGCTCTATGAATGCTACTCTCCTGACACCACCCTGCCGGTCTACCATGTGCTCTATGAATGCTACTCTCCTGACACCACCCTGTAGGTCTACCATGTGCTCTGTGAATGCTCCTCTCCCGACACCACCCTGCAGGTCTACCATGTGCTCTATGAATGCTACTCTCCTGACACCACCCTGCAGGTCTACCATGTGCTCTATGAATGCAACTCTCCTGACACCACCCTGCAGGTCTACCATGTGCTCTATGAATGCTACTCTCCTGACACCACCCTGCAGGTCTACCATGTGCTCTATGAATGCTACTCTCCTGACACCACCCTGCAGGTCTACCATGTGCTCTATGAATGCTACTCTCCTGACACCACCCTGCAGGTCTACCATGTGCTCTATGAATGCTACTCTCCCGACACCACCCTGCAGGTCTACCATGTGCTCTATGAATGCTACTCTCCTGACACCACCCTGCAGGTCTACCATGTGCTCTATGAATGCTACTCTCCTGACACCACCCTGCAGGTCTACCATGTGCTCTATGAATGCTCCTCTCCCGACACCACCCTGCAGGTCTACCATGTGCTCTATGAATGCTCCTCTCCTGACACCACCCTGCAGGTCTACCATGTGCTCTATGAATGCTCCTCTCCTGACACCACCCTGCAGGTCTACCATGTGCTCTATGAATGCTACTCTCCTGACACCACCCTGCAGGTCTACCATGTGCTCTATGAATGCTCCTCTCCCGACACCACCCTGCAGGTCTACCATGTGCTCTATGAATGCTACTCTCCTGACACCACCCTGCAGGTCTACCATGTGCTCTATGAATGCTACTCTCCTGACACCACCCTGCAGGTCTACCATGTGCTCTGTGAATGCTACTCTCCTGACACCACCCTGCAGGTCTACCATGTGCTCTATGAATGCTACTCTCCTGACACCACCCTGCAGGTCTACCATGTGCTCTATGAATGCTACTCTCCCGACACCACCCTGCAGGTCTACCATGTGCTCTATGAATGCTACTCTCCCGACACCACCCTGCAGGTCTACCATGTGCTCTGTGAATGCTACTCTCCTGACACCACCCTGTAGTTCTACTATGTGCTCTATGAATGCTACTCTCCTGACACCACCCTGCAGGTCTACCATGTGCTCTGTGAATGCTCCTCTCCCGACACCACCCTGCAGGTCTACCATGTGCTCTATGAATGCTCCTCTCCCGACACCACCCTGCAGGTCTACCATGTGCTCTATGAATGCTACTCTCCCGACACCACCCTGCAGGTCTACCATGTGCTCTATGAATGCTACTCTCCTGACACCACCCTGCAGGTCTACCATGTGCTCTGTGAATGCTCCTCTCCTGACACCACCCTGCAGGTCTACCATGTGCTCTGTGAATGCTCCTCTCCTGACACCACCCTGCAGGTCTACCATGTGCTCTATGAATGCTCCTCTCCTGACACCACCCTGCAGGTCTACCATGTGCTCTGTGAATGCTCCTCTCCTGACACCACCCTGCCGGTCTACCATGTGCTCTATGAATGCTACTCTCCTGACACCACCCTGCAGGTCTACCATGTGCTCTATGAATGCTCCTCTCCTGACACCACCCTGCAGGTCTACCATGTGCTCTATGAATGCTACTCTCCTGACACCACCCTGCAGGTCTACCATGTGCTCTATGAATGCTACTCTCCTGACACCACCCTGCAGGTCTACCATGTGCTCTATGAATGATACTCTCCTGACACCACCCTGCAGGTCTACCATGTGCTCTGTGAATGCTCCTCTCCTGACACCACCCTGCAGGTCTACCATGTGCTCTGTGAATGCTCCTCTCCTGACACCACCCTGCAGGTCTACCATGTGCTCTGTGAATGCTACTCTCCTGACACCACCCTGCAGGTCTACCATGTGCTCTGTGAATGCTACTCTCCTGACACCACCCTGCAGGTCTACCATGTGCTCTGTGAATGCTACTCTCCTGACACCACCCTGCAGGTCTACCATGTGCTCTGTGAATGCTACTCTCCTGACACCACCCTGCAGGTCTACCATGTGCTCTATGAATGCTACTCTCCTGACACCACCCTGCAGGTCTACCATGTGCTCTGTGAATGCTCCTCTCCTGACACCACCCTGCAGGTCTACCATGTGCTCTGTGAATGCTCCTCTCCTGACACCACCCTGCAGGTCTACCATGTGCTCTGTGAATGCTACTCTCCTGACACCACCCTGTAGGTCTACCATGTGCTCTATGAATGCTCCTCTCCTGACACCACCCTGCAGGTCTACCATGTGCTCTATGAATGCTACTCTCCTGACACCACCCTGTAGGTCTACCATGTGCTCTATGAATGCTCCTCTCCTGACACCACCCTGCAGGTCTACCATGTGCTCTATGAATGCTCCTCTCCTGACACCACCCTGCAGGTCTACCATGTGCTCTGTGAATGCTACTCTCCTGACACCACCCTGCAGGTCTACCATGTGCTCTATGAATGCTCCTCTCCCGACTCCACCCTGCAGGTCTACCATGTGCTCTGTGAATGCTCCTCTCCTGACACCACCCTGCAGGTCTACCATGTGCTCTGTGAATGCTCCTCTCCTGACACCACCCTGCAGGTCTACCATGTGCTCTATGAATGCTCCTCTCCTGACACCACCCTGCATGAATGAGAGCATTAGCGTTAGCGTTAGCTACTTGTATCTCTCTCTGCAACTGCCTGAAACCCTGCCGGATGTCTCCTCTTGACTGTCCATTAATTCCACTGAGATGTTCCATCTGTAAGTCTACATCTGTTTCTACTTTCCCTCTGCCAGAAAGACAATCAGTAACTATTAGTCCTTCCATTAATGGCGGTGTTTACAGAGACCGGTCTAAAAAGACATTCATCAAGACCTTTGATATGGTCACTTTATTCTCTGTGTAAATAAGTATTTAAGGACATTGTTTAAGTTCGCTAGAGAATTAAAGTCAGTCATGGAGGTCGGCTGCTGTCCGTCGGTGATGCGGTGGTTGTGATGGTAACTGCTGCAGCCTGTCCTAGATCAGGCTGCTGGGATTTAAACCATTTGTTCTTTCTGACAGTTTGAATCTCATCGGCGGCGTGAGAGACGTTTTATCATTGTAACTATTATCTCAGACTGTTTTTAAAGCCTTATAATTACTGTACAGTTGGCTCTGTGCCAAGGTGTGTCAGAGTCGACATGGACAGTCTGAGGTGATCTGAAAATACAGCCAAGTGGTATCAGAGTCGACATGGTCAGTCTGAGGTGATCTGAAAGTACAGCCAAGTGGTATCAGAAGTGACATGGACAGTCTGAGGTGATCTGAAAGTACAGCCAAGTGGTATCAGAAGTGACATGGACAGTCGGAGGTGATCTGAAAGTACAGCCAAGTGGTATCAGAAGTGACATGGACAGTCTGAGGTGATCTGAAAGTACAGCCAAGTGGTATCAGAAGTGACATGGACAGTCTGAGGTGATCTGAAAGTACAGCCAAGTGGTATCAGAAGTGACATGGACAGTCTGAGGTGATCTGAAAGTACAGCCAAGTGGTATCAGAAGTGACATGGACAGTCTGAGGTGATCTGAAAGTACAGCCAAGTGGTATCAGAAGTGACATGGACAGTCTGTTTGGAGTGACCGTTCAGTTTTAAAGTCTTTAACTTCTTCTGAAGAGTTCTTATGACTGGACTGCACCGTAAGAGTCATGATACCGAGCACCGTACTACTGTAGATACTACAGCCACATCTACCACTAGTTATTTTAATCTTAATCGGTTAGCACAGCCCAAGCCTTTTAAATACAGTCCACCAGACACAAGTGGTGTCAGGGGTGATATGGATGACGTGACCTTTTGGTTTTAACAGCTTTTAAGAATGAGTTCATAAGACAGGACTGGGCAGGACGGGTCCAGCCAGGGTCATAACGACGAGAGCCATTCTAGATACTAGAGATATATTAATCAGGTACAGTCTGTCTGTAAAGCCAGGGTCGTAACGACGAGAGCCATTCTAGATACTAGAGATATATTAATCAGGTACAGTCTGTCTGTAAAGCCAGGGTCATAACGACGAGAGCCATTCTAGATACTAGAGATATATTAATCAGGTACGGTCTGTCTGTAAAGCCTTTAAAGTACAAGCCAGTTCAGTCTAGTGTTATCAAAGGTCAGATGGACAGTACATTTGGGGTGACCTTTGGTCTTGAAGGATTTTTGAATATGCTTCTGAAACTGGACTGGACTCGTCAGCTAGAGTCAGCTAGAGTCAGGGTGGACTCATCAGCTAGAGTCAGCTAGAGTCAGGGTGGACTCATCAGCTAGAGTCAGGGTGGACTCATCAGCTAGAGTCAGGGTGGACTCGTCAGCTAGAGTCAGCTAGAGTCAGGGTGGACTCGTCAGCTAGAGTCAGCTAGAGTCAGCTAGAGTCAGGGTGGATTCGTCAGCTAGAGTCAGGGTGGACTCGTCAGCTAGAGTCAGAGTGGAGGCTTGGATCAGGTCCCATCACAGAGGCAAGACAAAGCAAGCAACCATCATCCTCCGGTTGGTGTCTGTAATGATGACCGAGGAACTAGGCGCTCAGGGATGTACAGATGCCCTAACTGTAACTCGAGGTTGACCGCTGGTTTTAACGTTTTTAGTTCCTTAAACTTGACTGGACCCATCAGCTAGAGCCGAGGTGGAGACTAGAGATATAGTCTTGGAGGGCAATAGTTGTATAGTCTTGGAGGGCAATAGTTGTATAGTCTTGGAGGGCAATAGTTATACAGTCTTGGAGGGCAATAGTTATACAGTCTTGGAGGGCAATAGTGTACAGTCTTGGAGGGCAATAGTTATACAGTCTTGGAGGGCAATAGTTATATAGTCTTGGAGGAAAATAGTTATACAGTCTTGGAGGGCAATAGTTGTATAGTCTTGGAGGGCAATAGTAATATAGTCTTGAGGGCAATAGTTGTACAGTCTTGGAGGGCAATAGTTGTACAGTCTTGGAGGGCAATAGTTGTACAGTCTTGGAGGGCAATAGTTATATAGTCTTGGAGGAAAATTGTTATTTAGTCTTGGAGGGCAATAGTTGTATAGTATTGGAGGGCAATAGTTATATAGTCTTGGAGGGCAATAGTTGTATAGTCTTGGAGGGCAATAGTTATACAGTCTTGGAGGGCAAGGCAATAGTTATACAGTCTTGGAGGGCAATAGTTATACAGTCTTGGAGGGCAATAGTTATATAGTCTTGGAGGGCAATAGTTGTATAGTCTTGGAGGGCAATAGTTGTATAGTCTTGGAGGGCAATAGTTATACAGTCTTGGAGGGCAATAGTTATACAGTCTTGGAGGGCAATAGTTATATAGTCTTGGAGGGCAATAGTTGTCTAGTCTTGGAGGGCAATAGGTATATAGTCTTGGAGGGCAATAGTTATAAGGTCTTGGAGGGCAATAGTTATATAGTCTTGGAGGGCAATAGTTGTATAATCTTGGAGGGCAATAGTTGTCTAGTATTGGAGGGCAATAGTTGTCTAGTCTTGGAGGGCAATAGTTATATAGTCTTGGAGGGCAATAGTTGTCTAGTCTTGGAGGGCAATAGTTATATAGTCTTGGAGGGCAATAGTTGTGTAGTCTTGGAGGGCAATAGTTATATAGTCTTGGAGGGCAATAGTTATATAGTCTTGGAGGGCAATAGTTATATAGTCTTGGAGGGCAATAGTTGTGTAGTCTTGGAGGGCAATAGTTATATAGTCTTGGAGGGCAATAGTTATATAGTCTTGCAGGGCAATAGTTATACAGTCTTGGAGGGCAATAGTTATACAGTCTTGGAGGGCAATAGTTATATAGTCTTGGAGGGCAATAGTTGTACAGTCTTGGAGGGCAATAGTTGTACAGTCTTGGAGGGCAATAGTTATATAGTCTTGGAGGAAAATTGTTATTTAGTCTTGGAGGAAAATTGTTATTTAGTCTTGTTGGGCAATAGTTGTATAGTATTGGAGGGCAATAGTTATATCGTCTTGGAGGGCAATAGTTGTATAGTCTTGGAGGGCAATAGTTATACAGTCTTGGAGGGCAATAGTTATACAGTCTTGGAGGGCAATAGTTATATAGTCTTGGAGGGCAATTGTTATATAGTCTTGGAGGGCAATAGTTATACAGTCTTGGAGGGCCATAGTTATACAGTCTTGGAGGGCCATAGTTATACAGTCTTGGAGGGCAATAGTTATACAGTCTCGGAGGGCAATAGTTATACAGTCTTGGAGGGCAATAGTTGTACAGTCTTGGAGGGCAATAGTTATATAGTCTTGGAGGGCAATAGTTATATAGTCTTGGAGGGCAATAGTTATATAGTCTTGGAGGGCAATAGTTGTATAGTCTTGGAGGGCAATAGTTGTATAGTCTTGGAGGGCAATAGTTATACAGTCTCGGAGGGCAATAGTTATATAGTCTTGGAGGGCAATAGTTGTATAGTCTTGGAGGGCAATAGTTATATAGTCTTGGAGGGCAATAGTTATATAGTCTTGGAGGGCAATAGTTATAAGGTCTTGGAGGGCAATAGTTATATAGTCTTGGAGGGCAATAGTTGTATAGTCTTGGAGGGCAATAGTTGTCTAGTATTGGAGGGCAATAGTTGTCTAGTCTTGGAGGGCAATAGTTATATAGTCTTGGAGGGCAATAGTTGTACAGTCTTGGAGGGCAATAGTTATATAGTCTTGGAGGGCAATAGTTATATAGTCTTGGAGGGCAATAGTTGTATAGTCTTGGAGGGCAATAGTTGTATAGTCTTGGAGGGCAATAGTTGTATAGTCTTGGAGGGCAATAGTTGTCTAGTCTTGGAGGGCAATAGTTGTATAGTCTTGGAGGGCAATAGTTGTCTAGTCTTGGAGGGCAATTGTTATATAGTCTTGTTGCATTTTCCATCATCTCAGCCTCTACAGTAGCCAGAGACGTCTTATCCGATCAGTTGGATTTGTGTCTCGTTACTTAAGCAGATTGATGTTAGGCTTTGTTTGACAACACTTTGTTAATTCAATGTTTTTTAAAGGTTACAGGGAGCCAATATCTGAAGAGTTTATTGGAGCACCTACATTGTATGTCTCTTGTACGTCTTCGTCTTTATCATCAAAGCGATTTTCTTCACTATGTTGCTGTAGTCTGAGGGAGACGGAGGACAGGCAAATTTTGTAACTAACATTTACAAAAAGGAAGGCACATTTCACTTCCCCAAAGTCTGCTCATCTTAACGACCAAAACTATGTAGACTTGACAGCAGTTTTGAATAAGAAAAAAAATGCCTTACCGTCTGTATTTAACAACCCAGAACAAACGGCATGAGGATCCACCCATCCATCGTCCATCCATCCATCCATCATCCATCCATCCATCCATCCATCCATCCATCCATCGTCCATCCATCCATCGTCCATCCATCCATCCATCCATCCATCGTCCATCCATACATCGTCCATCCATCATCCATCCATCCATCAGTCCATCCATCATCTATCCATCCATCCATCCATCCATCCATCCATCGTCCATCCATCCATCCATCGTCCATCCATCCATCCATCCATCCATCCATCCATCCATCGTCCATCCATCCATCCATCCATCGTCCATCCATCCATCCATCCATCCATCCATCCATCGTCCATCCATCCATCGTCCATCCATCCATCGTCCATCCATCCATCGTCCATCCATCATCCATCCATCCATCCATCCATCCATCGTCCATCCATCCATTGTCCATCCATCCATCCAGGCAGGCTGGGAGGGCACTACAGCCATGTTAAACCTATCAGAATGACTCCTTACCTAGATGGAAGAACAGTTTAGTTTTAAGGCGAGGCTGATACAGCAGTGTTTCTCCCAACACTCCTAAATGAACAGAGAATGACATAAATAAAGCCAGGCCAGTAGCACTCAGACACACGAAGCATCTGAGAAAGTACTTCAGTGTCCAGCTTCGCCTGTGGACTTCAGATGTAAAGGATGTGAGGATGTGAGTGGAGATCTCTGAGGTACAGGATAGGTGTTGTGTTCTCTATATTATCTCTGAGGTACAGGATAGGTGTTGTGTTCTCTACAGTATCTCTGAGGTACAGGATAGATGTTCTGTTCTCTACATTATCTCTGAGGTACAGGATAGGTGTTGTGTTCTCTACAGTATCTCTGAGGTACAGGATAGGTGTTGTGTTCTCTATATTATCTCTGAGGTACAGGATAGGTGTTGTGTTCTCTACAGTATCTCTGAGGTACAGGATAGGTGTTGTGTTCTCTATATTATCTCTGAGGTACAGGATAGGTGTTGTGTTCTCTACAGTATCTCTGAGGTACAGGATAGATGTTCTGTTCTCTACATTATCTCTGAGGTACAGGATAGGTGTTCTGTTCTCTACATTATCTCTGAGGTACAGAATAGGTGTTCTGTACCCTACATTATCTCTGAGGTACAGTATAGGTGTTCTGTTCTCTACATTATCTCTGAGGTACAGGATAGGTGTTCTGTTCTCTACAGTATCTCTGAGGCTCTACGGAGTCTAAGACACTAAACTACTGATAATGAATGAAAGGCTATAGTTGGATTTAGAGGCACAACTTATTTTTGACATTGGCAGAGACTGTAGATGTACAATATGTCATAGTTTTGTTTGAATGTTTTCAAGGTTATCCAGAGAGTTATTCATGAATCAAAGTCACTTCAACACAGCACTTTCAACGTGTTCATTTCCTTTACGCGTTAAAACAATGATTTAAAACGTATCCGCTAAAAGGCTCAGAGTAGTCTTAAATCACTGTGTTCTGAAGCAAATAACTCTTTAGAGGGGCTTGTCTTTTCATGTCGGATGTACAGCGTAAACACTCTTAACAGATGTTGCTCGGTGACAAGATAATCCCAGCAGTACTATTGGGAAGACTCAGCAGTCAGGCTGCACAGTACTGCTGTGAACCACTACAACACTATAAAACCAGGGCCCTCCAAGCCCTCCCACCCTTCAGAGACTGCGCCAGGCAGTTTTCAGGGCTGGAAGTGGGACTGAGGGCTGACTGAGGGGAGTGCTTTGCTTGACATGTGCAAGGAGCGCCAGTCAGGCTGAATTTCAAAATGGCACCCTATTTCCCTATAAAGTGCACTACTTTAGGGCTCTGGTCATATGACTCTGGTCACAAGTAGTGCACTATATAGAGAATAGGGTGCCATTTGATACGTAGTCTCCAGAATCACAGGAAGTCCCCTTGTTTATAAAGCATCTGGAGCTGAGCGGAATGGCAGTGTCCCTGGGGACCAGTAAATCACCCGAGCACAGCCATGTCAGAAGGGCCTTTGTTGCATGCTCAATCAAAAACGCAACCAAATGGAGGAATGGGAAGTTACTTTCAGACTTGAAAAGAGTACAGAGACATGTTTCAGATAGGGTTGATTCTTGCCTTTTCCTCTGATTGCTGTTGTCACCAATGCAAGAAAACACACAGTCCTTTCCAGTGGAGATTTATTTTTCATTAGTATGGTCTGAGTACTTTCATTTTGAATTGTATTTAACTGAGTACTGTAGCCTGTCTGCCTGACATCTACTGTATCAGCCCCGATATTGGACACTAAGCCCTTTTTGAACCAGATCTTGGTTTAGGGAGGAGGAAATCCCATTGCTTTTATTTATTTATTCATTGTTTGTTTTAGAGGAACTCGAGCGTCAATATGTCCTTCCTGCATTGGCTTTTCTCTTTTCTACCAGCCGTTCCTCCAGTTTCCACAGCCATTTTCTCTGTTCTACCAGCCGTTCCTCCAGTTTCCACAGCCATTTTCTCTGTTCTACCAGCCGTTCCTCCAGTTTCCACAGCCATTTTCTCTGTTCTACCAGCCGTTCCTCCAGTTTCCACAGCCATTTTCTCTGTTCTACCAGCCAGTCCTCCAGTTTCCACAGCCATTTTCTCTGTTCTACCAGCCGTTCCTCCAGTTTCCACAGCCATTTTCTCTGTTCTACCAGCCGTTCCTCCAGTTTCCACAGCCATTTTCTCTGTTCTACCAGCCGTTCCTCCAGTTTCCACAGCCATTTTCTCTGTTCTACCAGCCATTCCTCCAGTTTCCACAGCCATTTTCTCTGTTCTACCAGCCAGTCCTCCAGTTTCCACAGCCATTTTCTCTGTTCTACCAGCCGTTCCTCCAGTTTCCACAGCCATTTTCTCTGTTCTACCAGCCATTCCTCCAGTTTCCACAGCCATTTTGAGTAGAAATATATTTATTTATTAGTCCCTTGTGATATACCTGATTTAAATAATGCGTGGAAAGCTTGGGAAAATAAAATCTCAAAGATGTAGTTCATTAATTGAAGTCCACTCCTCCATCTTCTACATACAGTCGCTAGTGAAAGTCTACACCCCCCCGGTACAGGCTTCACATTTTGCCACCTTAACCTGTTACTCAGGACAGACGGGCGACTCTGGCAGCTCAAGACAGACGGGCGACTCTGGCAGCTCAGGACAGACGGGAGACTCTGGCAGCTCAGGACAAACGGGAGACTCTGGCAGCTCAGGACAGACGGGAGACTCTGACAGCGCTGGGCAGGAGAAAGACTCTGGCAGCGCTGGACAGGCGGGAGCACCTGTAGGGAGGAGACGGAGAGACAGCCTGGTGCGGGGGGCTGCTACCGGAGGGCTGGTGCGTGGAGGTGGCACCGGATAGACCGGACCGTGAAGGCGCACTGGAGGTCTCGAGCACTGAGCCTGCCCAACCCTACCTGGCTGAATGCTCCCCGTAGCCAGGCCAGTGCGGCGAGGTGGAATAGCCCGCACTGGGCTGTGCTGGCGAACCGGGGACACCATGCGTAGGGCTGGTGCCATGTACCCCGGCCCGAGGAGACGCACTGGAGACCAGATGCTCTGAGCCGGCTTCATGGCACCTGGCTCGATGCCCACTCTAGCCCGGCCGATACGAGGCGCTGCTATGCACAGCACCGGGCTATTTCTGCGCACCGGGGACACTGTGCGCCTCACGGCATAACACGGTGCCTGCCCGGTCCCTCTCTCTCCACGGTAAGCACGGGGAGTTGGCTCAGGTCTCCTACCTGACTTAGCCACACTCCCCGTGTGCCTCCCCCAATACTTTTTTGGGGCTGCCTCACGGGCTTCCAACCGCGCTGCCGTGCTGCCTCCTCATACCACCGTCTCTCTGCTCTGGCTGCCTCCAGCTCTGCCTCCAGCTCAGCCTTGGGGCGGCGATATTCTCCAGCCTGTGCCCAGGGTCCCTTGCCGTCCAGAATCTCCTCCCATGTCCAGGAGTCCTGAGTTCGCTGCTGCTGCCTGTTACCATGCTGCTTGGTCCTTTGGTGGTGGGTGCTTCTGTAACGTTCGTTGTTGGGTGAAAGAGAGGAGGACCAATGAACAGCGTGGTAAGTGTTCTGTAACGTTCGTCGTTGGGAGAAAGAGAGGAGGACCAATGAGCAGCGTGGTAAGTGTTCTGTAACGTTGGGAGAAAGAGAGGAGGACCAATGCGCAGCGTGGTAAGTGTTCTGTAACGTTCGTCGTTGGGAGAACGAGAGGAGGACCAATGAGCAGCGTGGTAAGTGTTCTGTAACATTGGTCGTTGGGAGAAAGAGAGGAGGACCAATGAGCAGCGTGGTAAGTGTTCATCGCTTTTAATGACGTACTAGAACAATGAACAAAACAATAAATAACAAACGAACAGTCCCGTAAGGTGACCGACAAAAACACTAAACAGGAAATAAGCACCCACAACTCAAAAGTGAAACCAGGCTACCTAAGTATGGTTCTCAATCAGGGACAATGATTGACAGCTGCCTCTGATTGAGAACCATACCAGGCCAAACACAGACATCCCAAATCATAGAAAAAAGAACATAGACTACCCACCCAACTCAAGCCCTGACCATACTAAAACAAAGACATAACAAAAGAACTAAGGTCAGAACGTAACAATCACAGAAGACTGAAATATCACAAAACCATTTGACCTAGAAACACCGGATTTTCAGTGTAAAAAAAAAAGGTATATTAATTATGAAATTATGGATAACATTCCACCCATGAGGCCACTGGATCATGTGACTGCAGGAGAGGACTACAATTATATCTGAAAAGGAATTCAATTGTTTTTTTGTTTTTTTTATCTACACAACCTACTCTACATTTTCAAAATAATAGTTTTCTTTTTCAGCTGGACAATTACACACATTTTAATGCCAAAGACACACCAGAATGGCTTTCCAAGCAGTGTTAAGTATGCCAGTCAGTCCTGGCTGAAATCTTCTAGAAAATGAGAGACAAAGTTTGAATAATGTTTCCCAACCAAATTTACTGAGCAATTTTGACAAAAAACTATGGATATATGTTGCCTGCTGTAAAGGTGCTTCCACCCAGTATTAAATCTGGGGTGTGAAGACAGACGCAATCAAGACATCTTCATTTTCTATTTGTAATTAACCCCTGACAACCCCACCCAACTCATGGTTTATAGTGAACCCTGATAACTCCACCCAACACATGGTTTGTAGTGAACCCTGACAACCCCACCCAACACATGGTTTATAGTGAACCCTGACAACCCCACCCAACTCATGGTTTATAGTGAACCCTGATAACTCCACCCAACACATGGTTTATAGTGAACCCTGACAACCCCACCCAACTCATGGTTTATAGTGAACCCTGATAACTCCACCCAACACATGGTTTATAGTGAATCCTGACAACCCCACCCAACTCATGGTTTATAGTGAACCCTGATAACCCCACCCAACACATGGTTTATAGTGAACCCTGACAACCCCACCCAACACACAGTTTACAGTGAACCCTGACAACCCCACCCAGCACACAGTTTATAGTGAACCCTGACAATCCCACCCAGCACACAGTTTATAGTGAACCCTGACAATCCCACCCAGCACACAGTTTATAGTGAACCCTGACAATCCCACCCAGTGTATAGGGAAACCGTTCCAAACTGACTACATACCGAGAAAGCCACAAGGCAACGTTTACAGAGTTTTAAATGAGCTCTCCTTGGTAAGGTCCACAACATTTAAAACAACATTTCCTCCAATATACCACACACAGAGATGATAGAACAATACCTAAAGGTCGACGCAAGGTCAAATAATAAAGGTCAATAATTGGTTGAACTCTGGAGTGGTATCCTGTAATATATCTACTACTACTATCTAGAAATCATTGGACAATCATTTAGACCCTCGAACCTCATTGTCAATACATTCAATGAATCCTCTTTGACAAACTCTTGTTCCATACCCAGGTTCTTCCAGACATAATGTTGGCAGCAGCACATGAATTAAAAAGCTCACAAGATGGTGTGCATTGACTTCCTGTCCTTCAGCCATTCATCAACAGTCAAACACGGAATTACTTACAATGTTCATTCATTTGATTTGTGGCACAATGATCACCAATGCCCAGTATTGGCTGTAGAAAGTAAATACAGGTGGTGGAAGACCGTCCAGTCGAGACCTGCAGGGTTCAAGTGCTACTTGAAATATTTCAAACACGTGTAACGTTTGCTTTAGTTTGCCAGGAGTGCCAGGCGGGTGTGGTTTGCAGTGTTGTGACTATTCCGTTAGTCCCATTGTGCCAGGCCAGCTCAATCAAGCCCAGATAAAGTATGTGAAAGGGTAAACAAATAGTCTTTGAACCCAGGTCTGAGTCTGATCAGCCTCTCATGCTGTGTATTTTCCTCAGTGTTATGACATAATGTTTTCTTTATAAATGCCATATTCTTTTCAATCAACAGAGTAGCTGATTGCTGGCAAACCCCAGTGATCCTGACTGGGGCAGTCGGATATATTTGGAAAACTATCCCAAGTGGTTTACCCCGTGGAAAAAGGGGAAACTGCAATCTCATTACCAATACACTGTACCTTTTTATAAATCCTGTTTTTCAGGGTTGATCCATCATGTCAGTGTCTTTACTGTCATTTGTCATCCTGTAGGGAGCAGCCCTGCTAGTAATCATATATAACCACACTATTGACCTGTCATTGTGGAGTCAATAATTAACCTACCATTGTGGAGTCACTAATTAACCTGTCATTGTGGAGCCACAAATTTACCTGTCATTGTGGAGTCACTAATTAACCTGTCATTGTGGAGTCACTAATTAACCTACCATTGTGGAGTCACTAATTAACCTACCATTGTGGAGTCAATAATTGACCTGTCATTGTGGAGTCACTAATTGACCTGCCATTGTGGAGTCACTAATTAACCTACCATTGTGGAGTCAATAATTGACCTGCCATTGTGGAGTCACTAATTGACCTGC
Organism: Oncorhynchus mykiss; assembly: GCF_057628025.1. Lineage (NCBI taxonomy): Eukaryota > Metazoa > Chordata > Actinopteri > Salmoniformes > Salmonidae > Oncorhynchus > Oncorhynchus mykiss. The sequence continues at coordinate 5,893,789 of NC_143023.1, forward strand.
CATTGTGGAGTCACTAATTAACCTACCATTGTGGAGTCACAAATTGACCTGCCATTGTGGAGTCACTAATTAACCTGTCATTGTGGAGTCACTAATTAACCTGTCATTGTGGAGTCACTAATTGACCTGCCATTGTGGAGTCACTAATTAACCTACCATTGTGGAGTCACAAATTAACATGCCATTGTGGAGTCACTAATTGACATGCCATTGTGGAGCCACAAATTGACCTACCATTGTGGAGTCACTAATTAACCTACCATTGTGGAGTCAATAATTGACCTGTCATTGTGGAGTCAATAATTGACCTGTCATTGTGGAGTCACTAATTAACCTACCATTGTGGAGTCACTAATTAACCTGTCATTGTGGAGTCACTAATTGACCTGCCATTGTGGAGTCACTAATTAACCTGTAATTGTGGAGTCACAAATTGACCTGCCATTGTGGAGCTACAAATTGACCTGCCATTGTGGAGCCACAAATTGACCTGCCATTGTGGAGTCACAAATTGACCTGCCATTGTGGAGTCACAAATTGACCTGCCATTGTGGAGTCACTAATTAACCTACCATTGTGGAGTCAATAATTGACCTGTCATTGTGGAGTCAATAATTGACCTGTCATTGTGGAGTCACTAATTGACCTACCATTGTGGAGTCACTAATTAACCTGTCATTGTGGAGTCACTAATTGACCTGCCATTGTGGAGTCACTAATTAACCTGTAATTGTGGAGTCACAAATTGACCTGTCATTGTGGAGTCACTAATTGACCTGCCATTGTGGAGTCACTAATTAACCTGTAATTGTGGAGTCACAAATTGACCTGCCATTGTGGAGCTACAAATTGACCTGCCATTGTGGAGTCACAAATTGACTTGCCATTGTGGAGTCACAAATTGACCTGCCATTGTGGAGTCACTAATTAACCTACCATTGTGGAGTCAATAATTGACCTGTCATTGTGGAGTCACTAATTGACCTGCCATTGTGGAGTCACTAATTAACCTGCCATTGTGGAGTCACAAATTGACCTGCCATTGTGGAGCCACAAATTGACCTGTCATTGTGGAGTCACTAATTAACCTGTCATTGTGGAGTCACTAATTAACCTGTCATTGTGGAGTCACTAATTAACCTGTCATTGTGGAGTCACTAATTAACCTACCATTGTGGAGTCACTAATTAACCTGTCATTGTGGAGTCACTAATTAACCTGTCATTGTGGAGTCACTAATTAACCTGTCATTGTGGAGTCACTAATTAACCTGTCATTGTAGAGTCACTAGTTAACCTACCATTGTGGAGTCACTAATTAACCTACCATTGCGGAGTCACTAATTAACCTGTCATTGAGGAGTCACTAATTAACCTGCCATTGAGGAGTCACTAATTAACCTGTCATTGTGGAGTCACTAATTAACCTGTCATTGTGGAGTCACTAATTAACCTACCATTGTGGAGTCACTAATTAACCTACCATTGTGGAGTCACTAATTAACCTGTCATTGAGGAGTCACTAATTAACCTACCATTGTGGAGTCACTAATTAACCTGCCATTGTGGAGTCACTAATTAACCTGTCATTGTGGAGTCACTAATTAACCTGTCATTGTGGAGTCACTAATTAACCTACCATTGTGGAGTCACTAATTAACCTACCATTGTGGAGTCACTAATTGACATGCCATTGTGGAGTCACTAATTAACCTGTCATTGTGGAGTCACTAATTAACCTGTCATTGTGGAGTCACTAATTAACCTGTCATTGTGGAGCATAAGCAAAGTGTCTTGACTCTTTCCAGACACTCCTGCCCTGGGGCAGCCATGGTAAATCCCATTGACTTCTCCCCCCCAACGTTACGGGTGGTCGGGCTGATCTGGCCTGGTGCTCCACAATCAAAGTATCCCCTCTAGTGCTCTTTCCTTCCCTTCTTCAGACCCTCTCTACTTAACCACTAATAACGTCATTACATCTATTCACCAGAACTTAACTACATAATTACATGTAATCACCAGCAGGTAATGAGTTGATAACTCCCTTTTGTTGCAGACAGCCAGGGCTTCAGTATGACGGGGGACGTTGGTAAACTCCGTCTGCTGCTCTACCAGAGGTTTGTGGTTGACCACCCAGGGTTCCCCCACAGAAACACCATGTTTGCGTCTCAAATGGCACCCTATTCCCTATTGTGGGCCAAAGGCCCTGGTCAAAAGTAGTGCCCTATATAGGGAATAGGGTGCTATTTGGGACGTAACACCATCAAAGTGGGGGCAACCGTGGGATATACAGTTTAATCCTGTTAAAACACAATGGGTTCTTCTATGGTTGTAAACCTGATTCAGGGCAGACAAACAGGCAGGATGGCTGAGTCAGTCATATGGGATCCAGTCAGGATAGCTGAGTCAGCCATATGGGATCCAGTCAGGATAGCTGAGTCAGTCATATGTGATCCAGTCAGGATAGCTGAGTCAGACATATGGGATCCAGTCAGGATAGCTGAGTCAGTCATATGTGATCTAGTCAGGATAGCTGAGTCAGTCATATGTGATCCAGTCAGGATAGCTGAGTCAGTCATATGGGATCCAGTTAGGATAGCTGAGTCAGCCATATGGGATCCAGTTAGGATAGCTGAGTCAGTCATATGGGATCCATTCAGGATAGCTGAGTCAGCCATATGGGATCCAGTCAGGATGGCTGAGTCAGTCATATGTGATCCAGTCAGGATAGCTGAGTCAGTCATATGGGATCCAGTCAGGATAGCTGAGTCAGTCATATGTGATCTAGTCAGGATAGCTGAGTCAGTCATATGTGATCCAGTCAGGATAGCTGAGTCAGTCATATGGGATCCAGTTAGGATAGCTGAGTCAGTCATATGGGATCCAGTCAGGATAGCTGAGTCAGCCATATGGGATCCAGTTAGGATAGCTGAGTCAGTCATATGGGATCCATTCAGGATAGCTGAGTCAGCCATATGGGATCCAGTCAGGATGGCTGAGTCAGTCATATGGGATCCAGTCAGGATGGCTGAGTCAGTCATATGGGATCCAGTCAGGATAGCTGAGTCAGTCATATGGGATCCAGTCAAGATAGCTGAGTCTGTCACATGGGATCCAGTCAGGATGTGTGTGTGTGTCAGGATGGATGTGTGTGTGTTTATGTGTGTGCATGTGTGTGTGTGTTGTTTCACATACCTCATGCCCATCAGGAGAGTCTTGACTTTTCACTGTTTTCAGATGGAGCACACAGCTGTTTTAGCAGGGAGGGGAACAGCAGGCTGTTTTATCAGGGAGGGGAACAGCAGACTGTTTTATCAGGGAGGGGAACAGCAGGCTGTTTTATCAGGGAGGGGAACAGCAGGCTGTTTTATCAGGGAGGAGAACAGCAGGCTGTTTTATCAGGGAGGGGAACAGCAGGCTGTTTTATCAGGGAGGGGAACAGCAGACTGTTTTATCAGGGAGGGGAACAGCAGGCTGTTTTATCAGGGAGGGGAACAGCAGGCTGTTTTATCAGGGAGGGGAACAACAGGCTGTTTTAGCAGGGAGGGGAACAGCAGGCTGTTTTATCAGGGAGGGGAACAGCAGGCTGTTTTATCAGGGAGGGGAACAACAGGCTGTTTTAGCAGGGAGGGGAACAGCAGGCTGTTTTATCAGGGAGGGGAACAGCAGGCTGTTTTAGCAGGGAGGGGAACAGCAGGCTGTTTTATCAGGGAGGGGAACGACAGCAGGCTGTTTTATCAGGGAGGGGAACAGCAGGCTGTTTTATCAGGGAGGGTAACAGCAGGCTGTTTCATCAGGGAGGGGAACGACAGAAGGCTGTTTTAGCAGGGAAGGGAACGACAGCAGGCTGTTTTATCAGGGAGGGGAACAGCAGGCTGTTTTATCAGGGAGGGGAACAGCAGGCTGTTTTATCAGGGAGGGGAACGACAGAAGGCTGTTTTATCAGGGAGGGGAACGACAGCAGGCTGTTTTAGCAGGGAGGGGAACAGCAGGCTGTTTTATCATGGAGGGGAACAGCAGGCTGTTTTAGCAGGGAGGGGAACAGCAGGCTGTTTTATCATGGAGGGGAACAGCAGGCTGTTTTATCATGGAGGGGAACAGCAGGCTGTTTTATCATGGAGGGGAACAGCAGGCTGTTTTATCATGGAGGGGAACAGCAGGCTGTTTCATCAGGCAGGGAAACGACAGAAGGCTGTTTTAGCAGGCAGGGGAACGACAGAAGGCTGTTTTAGCAGGGAGGGGAACGACAGAAGGTTGTTTTAGCAGGGAGGGTAACGACAGAAGGCTGTTTTAGCAGGGAGGGTAACAACAGAAGGCTGTTTTAGCAGGGAGGGGAACGACAGCAGGCTGTTTTATCAGGCAGGGGAACGACAGAAGGCTGTTTTATCAGGGAGGGGAACGACAGCAGGCTGTTTTAGCAGGGAGGGGAACAGCAGGCTGTTTTATCAGGCAGGGGAACGACAGAAGGCTGTTTTATCAGGGAGGGGAACGACAGCAGGCTGTTTTAGCAGGGAGGGGAACAGCAGGCTGTTTTATCAGGCAGGGGAACGACAGAAGGCTGTTTTAGCAGGCAGGGGAACGACAGAAGGCTGTTTTAGCAGGCAGGGGAACAGTAGGCTGTTTTAGCAGGGAGGGGAACGACAGAAGGCTGTTTTAGCAGGGAGGGGAACGACATCAGGCTGTTTTAGCAGGGAGGGGAAGAGTAGGCTGTTTTAGCAGAGAGGGGAACGACAGAAGGCTGTTTTAGCAGGGAGGGGAACAGTAGGCTGTTTTAGCAGGGAGGGGAACAGTAGGCTGTTTTAGCAGGGAGGGGAACAACAGCAGGCTGTTTTATCAGGGAGGGGAACGATATCAGGCTGTTTTAGCAGGGAGGGGAAGAGTAGGCTGTTTTAGCAGGGAGGGGAACAACAGTAGGCTGTTTTATCAGGGAGGGGAACGACATCAGGCTGTTTTAGCAGGGAGGGGAACAGTAGGCTGTTTTAGCAGTGAGGGGAATGACAGAAGGCTGTTTTAGCAGGGAGGGGAACAAAGACAGGCGGTGCGTTTCGTTGATTCTAGGTTCCAGGTCCATCTGTGATTTTATTAACGGCGGCAGGGTAAATATGATTTCTCTGAATGTCCTGTTGGTCATGAAAGACTAATGACGACAGTCAGTAAATAATTGCTGTCGAGGGGAGGGAGGGTCTCTTCATTTGTCTCCGTTTGGACCATTCCCCGCTGAGCGAAACAATGACACAAATGAAATAAAACACATGTTTTTTGTTGGGAGGCAAGAGACAAAACCCCCTGGAGATAAGTGAACAGGACATCTTGACAACAGACACTTGAATGGTAGATGACGTAGAATGGTAGATGACATTGAATGGTAGATGACATTGAACGGTAGATGACATTGAATGGTAGATGACATTGAATGGTAGATGACATTGAACGGTAGATGACATTGAATGGTAGATGACATTGAATGGTAGATGCCATTGAATGGTAGATGACATTGAATGGTAGATGAATGGTAGATGACATTGAATGGTAGATGACATTGAATGGTAGATGAATGGTAGATGACATTGAATGGTAGATGACATTGAATGGTAGATGAATGGTAGATGACATTGAATGGTAGATGAATGGTAGATCAAATTTATTTAAATCAAATTTATTTATATAGCCCTTCGTACATCAGCTGATATCTCAAAGTGCTGTACAGAAACCCAGCCTAAAACCCCAAACAGCAAGCAATGCAGGTGAAGAAGCACGGTGGCTAGGAAAAACTCCCTAGAAAGGCCAGAACCTAGGAAGAAACCTAGAGAGGAACCAGGCTATGTGGGGTGGCCAGTCCTATTCTGGCTGTGCCGGGTGGAGATTATAACAAAACATGGTCAAGATGTTCAAATGTTCATAAATGACCAGCATGGTCGAATAATAATAAGGCAGAATAGTTGAAACTGGAGCAGCAGCACAGTCAGGTGGACTGGGGACAGCAAGGAGTCATCATGTCAGGTATTCCTGGGGCATGGTCCTAGATGACATTGAATGGTAGATGGCATTGAATGGTAGATGACATTGAATGGTAGATGAATGGTAGATGACATTGAGTGGTAGATGGCATTGAATGGTAGATGACATTGAATGGTAGATGAATGGTAGATGACATTGAATGGTAGATGACATTGAATGGTAGATGAGTGGTAGATGACATTGAATGGTAGATGACATTGAATGGTAGATGACATTGAGTGGTAGATGGCATTGAATGGTAGATGACATTGAATGGTAGATGAATGGTAGATGACATTGAATGGTAGATGGCATTGAATGGTAGATGAATGGTAGATGACATTGAATGGTAGATGACATTGAATGGTAGATGAGTGGTAGATGACATTGAGTGGTAGATGGCATTGAACGGTAGATGACGTTGAATGGTAGATGACATTGAATGGTAGATGACATTGAATGGTAGATGACATTGAATGGTAGATGAGTGGTAGATGACATTGAATGGTAGATGACATTGAATGGTAGATGACATTGAATGGTAGATGAATGGTAGATGGCATTGAATGGTAGATGACATTGAATGGTAGATGAGTGGTAGATGACATTGAGTGGTAGATGACATTGAATGGTAGATGGCATTGAATGGTAGATGACATTGAATGGTAGATGAATGGTAGATGACATTGAATGGTAGATGGCATTGAATGGTAGATGGCATTGAATGGTAGATGGCATTGAATGGTAGATGACATTGAATGGTAGATGGCATTGAATGGTAGATGACATTGAATGGTAGATGGCATTGAATGGTAGATGGCATTGAATGGTAGATGACATTGAATGGTAGATGGCATTGAATGGTAGATGGCATTGAATGGTAGATGGCATTGAATGGTAGATGGCATTGAATGGTAGATGGCATTGAATGGTAGATGACATTGAATGGTAGATGGCATTGAATGGTAGATGGCATTGAATGGTAGATGGCATTGAATGGTAGATGGCATTGAATGGTAGATGACATTGAATGGTAGATGGCATTGAATGGTAGATGACATTGAATGGTAGATGGCATTGAATGGTAGATGACATTGAATGGTAGATGGCATTGAATGGTAGATGGCATTGAATGGTAGATGGCATTGAATGGTAGATGACATTGAATGGTAGATGGCATTGAATGGTAGATGACATTGAATGGTAGATGGCATTGAATGGTAGATGACATTGAATGGTAGATGACATTGAATGGTAGATGACATTGAATGGTAGATGATGTTGAATGGTAGATGACGTTGAATGGTAGATGATGTTGAATGGTAGATGACATTGAATGGTAGATGACATTGAATGGTAGATGGCATTGAATGGTAGATGGCATTGAATGGTAGATGGCATTGAATGGTAGATGACATTGAATGGTAGATGACATTGAATGGTAGATGGCATTGAATGGTAGATGGCATTGAATGGTAGATGACATTGAATGGTAGATGACATTGAATGGTAGATGGCATTGAATGGTAGATGGCATTGAATGGTAGATGACATTGAATGGTAGATGGCATTGAATGGTAGATGACATTGAATGGTAGATGACATTGAATGGTAGATGACATTGAATGGTAGATGGCATTGAATGGTAGATGGCATTGAATGGTAGATGACATTGAATGGTAGATGACATTGAATGGTAGATGGCATTGAATGGTAGATGACATTGAATGGTAGATGACGTTGAATGGTAGATGACGTTGAATGGTAGATGACGTTGAATGGTAGATGACATTGAATGGTAGATGACATTGAATGGTAGATGACATTGAATGGTAGATGACATTGAATGGTAGATGACATTGAATGGTAGATGACATTGAATGGTAGATGACATTGAATGGTAGATGACATTGAATGGTAGATGACATTGAATGGTAGATGACATTGAGTGGTAGATGACATTGAATGGTAGATGGCATTGAATGGTAGATGACATTGAATGGTAGATGACATTGAGTGGTAGATGACATTGAATGGTAGATGACATTGAATGGTAGATGACATTGAATGGTAGATGAATGGTAGATGACATTGAGTGGTAGATGATGTTGAATGGTAGATGACATTGAATGGTAGATGGCATTGAATGGTAGATGAATGGTAGATGACATTGAGTGGTAGATGATGTTGAATGGTAGATGACATTGAATGGTAGATGACATTGAGTGGTAGATGACATTGAATGGTAGATGACATTGAGTGGTAGATGACATTGAATGGTAGATGACATTGAATGGTAGATGACATTGAGTGGTAGATGACATTGAGTGGTAGATGACATTGAATGGTAGATGACATTGAGTGGTAGATGACATTGAATGGTAGATGACATTGAATGGTAGATGACATTGAGTGGTAGATGACATTGAATGGTAGATGACATTGAGTGGTAGATGACATTGAATGGTAGATAAAGGTTAAATAAAACATACAAAATAATAAATGACTCTAATGTAACTATATAAGCATGTGGGAAGCAATAGTTGATGCTGAATTAAACACAGCTATTAAGACTCAGATCGTATGGCCTTGGACAACCTTTTCTATGTGGATAGATGTTATCTATTTATTTACATATACACCCTCATTAAGTATGTATTTTGACCTCTCAAAACCATGGTAACTGATAATGTTATAGTGGCCAGCCAAATCTATAAAATGTACTGTAATGACCTCTAGATTCCTAACAATTATTCAGTGCCTTCTTCACCTAGCCTGAGTGTTTATGTATTACAGTAACCATGCTCTAGTATGTCCCAAATCTAATTGTCTTATTAAGGCCAACAGTTGTAATGAACATTGAAGTCACAAGTATAAACCTAAAAAATAAATTAATTCAGTGGAATTCATGTAAGGTTGACCTAGTGTGTACTGTAGATTCATGTAGGGTTGGCCTAGTGTGTACTGTAGATTAATGTAGGGTTGGTCTAGTGTGTACTGTAGATTCATGTAGGGTTGACCTAGTGTGTACTGTAGATTAATGTAAGGTTGACCTAGTGTGTACTGTAGATTAATGTAGGGTTGGTCTAGTGTGTACTGTAGATTCATGTAGGGTTGACCTAGTGTGTACTGTAGATTCATGTAAGGTTGGCCTAGTGTGTACTGTAGATTCATGTAGGGTTGGCCTAGTGTGTACTGTAGATTCATGTAAGGTTGGCCTAGTGTGTACTGTAGATTCATGTAGGGTTGGCCTAGTGTGTACTGTAGATTCATGTAGGGTTGACCTAGTGTGTACTGTAGATTCATTCAGGGTTTAGTTGCAAAACGCTGTATACCCATTGGTTATCTGGAATGGTATGCTCCTATCCTGTATGTCCATTGATTAGCTGGAATAGAATGTTCCTATCCTGTATATCCATTGATTAGCTGGAATAGAATGTTCCTATCCTGTATATCCATTGGTTATCTGGAATGGTATGCTCCTATCCTGTATGTCCATTGATTAGCTGGAATAGAATGTTCCTATCCTGTATATCCATTGATTAGCTGGAATAGAATGTTCCTATCCTGTATATCCATTGGTTATCTGGAATGGTATGCTCCTATCCTGTATATCCATTGATTAGCTGGAATAGAATGTTCCTATCCTGTATATCCATTGATTAGCTGGAATAGAATGTTCCTATCCTGTATATCCATTGATTAGCTGGAATAGAATGTTCCTATCCTGTATATCCATTGGTTATCTTGAATGGTATGTTCCTATCCTGTATATTTAACACCAATTCTAGCCTCATGCTACAGTGTTTGGTTAGAGTTTGGCCTCGTCCCAAATGGCACCCTATTCCCTATATAGTGCACTACTTTTGACCAGAGACGAGATAAAAACAAATTCAATTTAAATAATTTGAGCACCCAGTGTTTAGTGGGGTGGCCGTGGTTCACCGTGTGTGCACTATATTGAACTGTCCGTTTTCCCTGTGCCTGACTTCATACTAACGACACCCAGTACGTTACACCACTCATAAATCTACACCAAATACCTCATAATGACAAAGCAAAAACAGGTTTTTAGCATTTCTTGCAAATGTAATAAATATAAAAAACCGGAAATATCAAGTATTCAGACCCTTTACTCAGTACTTTGTTGAAGAACCTTTGGCAGCGATTACAGCCTCAAGTCTTCTTGGGTATGACGCCACAAGCTTGGTACACCTGTATTTCAACAGTTTTGACGATTCTTCTCTGCAGATCCTTTCAAGCTCTGTCAGGTTGGATGGGGAACGTCACTGCACAGCTATTTTCAGGTCTCTCCGGAGATGTTTGATCAGGTTAGAGTCTGGGCTTTGGCTGGGCCACTCAAGGACATTCAGAGACTTGTCCCGAAATCACTCCTGCGTTGTCTTGGCTGTGTGCTTAGGGTCGTTGTCCTGTTGGAAGGTGAACTTTCGCCCCAGTCTGAGGTCCTGAGCACTCTGGAGCAGGCTTTCATTCAGGATCTTTCTGTACTTTACCTCTGTTCATCTTTCCCTCGATCCTGACTAGTCTCCCAGTCCCTGACAGGTTTCCTCCAGACGTGAGGCTTGGCATTCAGGCCAAAGAGTTCAATCTTGGTTTCATCAGACCAGAGAATCTTGTTTCTCATGATCTGAGAGTCCTTTAGGTGCCTTTTGTCAAACTCCAAGTGGGCTGTCATGTGCCTTTTACTGAGGAGTGGCTTCCGTCTGGCCACTCTATCATAAAGGCCTGATTGGTGGAGTGCTGCAGAGATGGTTGTCCTTCTGGAAGATTCTCCCATCTCCAAAGAGGATCTCTGGAGCTCTGTCAGAGTGACCATCGGGTTCTTGGTCACCTCCCTGACCAAGGCCCTTCTCCCCCAATTGCTCAGTTTGGCTGGGCGGCCAGCTCTAGGAAGAGTCTTGGTGGTTCCAAACTTCTTCCATTTAAGAATGATGGAGGCCGCTGTGTTCTTGGTACCTTCAATGCTGCAGAAATGTTTTGGTGCCCTTCCCCAGATCTGTGCCTCGACACAATCCTGTCGCTGAGCTCTATGGACAATTCCTTCAACCTCATGGGTTGGTTTTTGCTCTGACATGCACTGTCAACTGTGGGACCTGATATAGACAGGTGTGAGTCTTTCCAAATCATGACCAATCAATTGAATTTGGACTCCAATCAAGTTGTAGAAACAATTCAAGGATGATCAATGGAAACAGGATGCACTTAATTTTCAGTCTCATAGCAAAGGGTCTGAATACTTATGTAAATAAGGTATTTATGTTCTCTAATTTTAATACATTTGCAAATATTTCTGAAAACCTGTTTTCACTTTGTCATTGTGGGTATTGTGTGTATATTGATGAGGAAATAGTTTTAACTTAATACATTTTAGAATAAGGCTGTAACGTAACAAAATGTGGAAAAGGGGGAGGGGTCTGAATACTTCCTGAATGCAGTGTATCTTGTTTTGCAACAACATGCGATGGTTTGTCTCTGACATGAAACCACGTAGTGATAGGTTTTAAACACACCTGTCTGTCATTCAACAACCCCGTTCCGAAAACACACCAATCTCTTTCATAAATTCTTTAAACAAAAAAAATAGAATTTACGAAAGATTCAGAAAATGCATATATATACAGTGGGGCAAAAAAGTATTTAGTCAGCCACCAATTGTGCAATTTCTCCCACTTAAAAAGATGAGAGAGGCCTGTTATTTTCATCATTGGTACACTTCAACTATGACAGACAAAATGAAAAAAAAATCCGGAAAATCACATTGTAGGATTTGTTATGAATTTATTTGTAAATTATGGTGGAAAATAAGTATTTGGTCAATAACAAAAGTTTATCTCAATACTTTGTTATATACCCTTTGTTGGCAATGTAAGTCTTCACAAGGTTTTCACACACTGTTGCTGGTATTTTGGCCCATTCCTCCATGCAGATCTCCTCTAGAGCAGTGATGTTTTGGGGCTGTTGCTGGGCAACACGGACTTTCAACTCCCTCCAAATATTTTCTATGGGGTTGAGATCTGGAGACTGGCTAGGCCACTCCAGGACCTTGAAATGCTTCTTACGAAGCCACTCCTTCGTTGGCCGGGTGGTGTGTTTGGGATCATTGTCATGCTGAAAGACCCAGCCACGTTTCATCTACAATGCCCTTGCTGATGGTAGGCTTTGTTACTTTGGTCCCAGCTCTCTGCAGGTCATTCACTAGGCCCCCCTTGCGTGGTTCTGGGATTTTTGCTCACCGTTCTTGTGATAATTTTGACCCCACGGGGTGAGATCTTGCGTGGAGCCCCAGATCGAGGGAGATTATCAGTGATCTTGTATGTCTTCCATTTCCTAATATTTGCTCCCACAGTTGATTTCTTCAAACCAAGCTGCTTACCTATTGCAGATTCAGTCTTCCCAGCCTGGTTCAGGTCTACACTTTTGTTTCTGGTGTCCTTTGACAGCTCTTTGGTCTTGGCCATAGTGGAGTTTGGAGTGCGACTGTTTGAGGTTGTGGACAGGTGTCTTTTATACTGATAACAAGTTCAAACAGGTGCCATTAATACAGGTAACGAGTGGAGGACAGAGGAGCCTCTTAAAGAAGAAGTTACAGGTCTGTGAGAGCCAGAAATATTGCTTGTTTGTAGGTGACAATTACTTATTTTAAACCATAATTTACAAATAAATTCATAAAAAATCCTACAATGTGATTTTCTGGAAAAAGTTGAAGTTGTGTACCTATGATGAAAATTACAGGCCTCTCTCATCTTTTTAAGTGGGAGAACTTGCACAATTGGTGGCTGACTAAATACTTTTTTGCTCCACTATAGGGTTTTGGAATGAAACTCTTCACATCTAGAACATTCACAACAGCCAATGTGTTCTTTAGAGTCTCAATGGCTTCTAGAATGGTTGAGTTATTCAGTCCCACAGATCCTCATGGTATATGATTCAGCTGTACTGCTAATGATTCCACTGTGCAGAGTCTGGCAGCTCTGACCAAGAACTGGAGCTCTGCATGCAGGAGAACATGACATGAGTTACATACATTCATTCCCACAGACAAAGGGGAATAGCTCCAGCTCTGAGCGCTACTTTAATGCCTCTGGCAAAGCTGGGAATGGCGTTTCACTGCTGACGCACTGCAGACCCTGGGTTCAAGTAGTATTCCAAATCTTTCACATAGTTTCAGCGTTTGCTTTAGCCTGCCTGGAGTGCCCGATGGGCGGGGTTTTACACTTTTGGAATGATTCCATTGGTTCCATTTTGCCAGGCAAGCTCAATCAAACATAGACAAAGTATGTATAAGGATTTCGGATAGTTTTTGAACCCAGGTGTGACTCACTGGGGGACTTGGCTCCGATGTTGCCCACATGTGCCGTTCTGGATGTATGACTGGGTCTCTCGGTCTGTTACTACAGTGAGGTAGCTAGACAGAGAAAACACAGCTGGCTTGGTGGCTGTGCAGTACTGAGAGAATTCACGTGTACTTTTTCTTTCCATGACCCAACCAACCAGGAAGAAGCTGGATTTCAGTTTTTTTACCACCTGTTGAAAGTGGTATAGTACAATGTTGTGGTTCCAGTTTTCCCCTTATGGTCTGAGACCAGACAAGAGTTTTCATCACAAATGGAACCCTATTCCCTATATAGTGTACTCTTCTTGACTTGGGTCGTTTGGGAGCCATGTTGGAGACTGGACAGAAATACAGCAGAACTCAGGAGGATTTTAACAGCAGGTGTTCAATCCAATGTTAGTCTAGGAGGACTTAAACATGTCATTTTGTGTGAGTAATAACCTAGTTCTGTACTCTGGAATGGGCTGTCTTGAGTAATAGAGTATTGAGTTAGAATTCTGTGGGAGAATTCTGTGAGAGAATTCTGTGGGAGAATTCTGTGGGAGAATTCTGTGGGAGAATTCTGTGGGAGAATTCTGTGGGAGAATTCTGTGAGAGAATTCTGTGGGAGAATTCTGCTTTAAGAAAAATAAAAATCTTCCCCATTAATACCATGTGATGTATCTCATTCAAAGTGAACCTCCTGGATGACCTGGGAAGATCAGTGAGAGGATTCTTATGGAATGGCCAAGTCTAGACGACTGATTTCACTACTCTGCTACAGTATACTAAAATGTTTGTGTGTACAATAAATAAGCTTCTCTGCCATGGCAACTCTCCACCCCGTGATACTTGTCTGGAGAAAGGCCCTCTATTCTCCAGATTCAGCTGTCTCCATTGAAACAATAAAACACAACAGCAGCCAAACAGCAACATCCGCCAATGTAAACCGAACACTACTACACTAGTGAGAATGTCTCATTTTATGTGCAAACAAGTGTGTTTTACTGACCATCAGTGTTATAAGACACGAGGGAGTCACACATATTCATTATGACAGAAGTAGTATTACAGATCAATGATGACAACTTTCTAGACATAGTAAGACATTATTTATTTATTGTTTGGCACAACACAAAAGTGCTTCAGGATAATACTACCCATGATCCCAAAATCACGGTTCAATATTCGGTCTGATCAATTCTAATAAAATGGATTAAAATGTGTTCTTAAACTCTCTAAAGAGTCAATAATCAATAATCAATACTCTGGAATAGATCATTACATTTTTGCGAAAATGTATCTTTTGGGATTTTAATCTGATGTGGATTAACGCATTGTTTATACAATTTTCAGAACGCATCATGTGACGAAAGTCCTCATGTGTATGAAACCTTGAAACCTATTTCAGGAAGTCCTACAGTAAGGCAAGAGGTGGTCAAAACCGCCGCCTGAAGAGATACTGCGTGGCAGGCTTTTGCTCCTGCCCTGCAGTAACAGTTAGCCTGGTCCCAGATCAGTTTGTGCTGATCAGTAGATTAGAGTGTGTTAGAGCTAGCCTGGTCCCAGATCAGTTTGTGCTGATCAGTGAATTAGAGTGTGTTAGAGCTAGCCTGGTCCCAGATCAGTTTGTGCTGATCAGTAGATTAGAGTGTGTTAGAGCTAGCCTGGTCCCAGATTAGTTTGTGCTGATCGGTAAATTAGAGTGTGTTAGAGCTAGCCTGGTCCCAGATCAGTTTGTGCTGATCAGTAAATTAGAGTGTGTTAGAGCTAGCCTGGTCCCAGATCAGTTTGTGCTGATCAGTAGATTAGAGTGTGTTAGAGCTAGCCTGGTCCCAGATCAGTTTGTGCTGATCAGTAGATTAGAGTGTGTTAGAGCTAGCCTGGTCCCAGATTAGTTTGTGCTGATCAGTAGATTAGAGTGTGTTAGAGCTAGCCTGGTCCCAGATTAGTTTGTGCTGATCGGTAAATTAGAGTGTGTTAGAGCTAGCCTGGTCCCAGATTAGTTTGTGCTGATCGGTAAATTAGAGTGTGTTAGAGCTAGCCTGGTCCCAAGATCTGTTTGTGCTGTCTTGCTAATTTAGATTTGCGAAAGGCTATGTTAAGATTAGGGCTGGAGCAAAATCCTGCAGAACGGCTACCTCTCCAAAACCAACGATGGTCTCTATAAGGTCTATTATGAAATGTATATTATCAAATATATAATTATCTATAAACCACAGAATCTTCTTATAAATATTGCTGGTTTTCTCTCAATGTACATAAAAAAAACACACAGGTTAATCACCCTTCTTGTATTCAATAACTTATCCCTAGAATTGCATTTTATTGTTATCATTGCAGACAAAAACCCAGCTGTTAACTTCACATTTTTGGTCAGATACACACATCATTGTTATAACAGTTGAATGCACAATGCATTTTTTTTCTCTCCATTTTATATAAAAAAATGAATGAAAATAAAGAATCTTTGGTGTTTATTAAAGCAAAAATAGAATTTAAAAAAAGTCTATATAAAAAGGCATTAAAATATAATATGTAAATTACAAAGTAACACGTCAACAGATACAGCATGGCCAAAGAACTGAGAAATTCCAGCTTTGACTTTCATTAACAACTGTGTATAAAAAAAAGAGGACAAATATGACCAAAAAAACATCATAAATTATGTTATAATCAAGAACGAGCCATTTTCTGGGTGCTTCCCGATCACTCACTCATACAATGAAAAGCATACCCACTGAGGTATTTCATCTTCAAATGACTCTGTCAAGCATTATGCACAATGGGAGTGAGACTTTAAAAGTGCATAGGACATTATGCACATCATCTCTGTGTATCTATGTGGAAAAAACAGGATGTCCATTTGGTGGTTTTCCATTTGGCAAAACACATCACCAACAAGAGTTTTTTTTACCTCATCATCACAATATTTCATAAGGAAATATCTAGGGTTTCTTGTTGCAGTCAGTCACAGCAGCAATGATATCGCTCTTCTGGCATCGTCACTTCACGTCACCTGCCGAGAGTCCAACAATCAATGAGCAGTTTGAGATTCTTCACTTTGTAAACGTTGAGAGGGAGCATGTCTGCGTCTCGAACTGCACCCTGATCCGTAAAAAGTGTGTTACTTTGTTGACCAGAGCCCTGTATGGACCCTGGTGAAAAGTAGTGCACTATACAGGAAATAGAGTGGCGTTTAAGATCCGATCGAGGAGTTTCAGTGGAGGAGGGGGAGGAGGAGGAGGAAAAGAGGAAGATGTCATACATCCAGCACCATATCATACTGCTGTTCTTTCTTCCTCTTGCCACATTTAGTGATCAGTACCATGTACAACGTCAAGAGCATGACCCAGTAGCTGGCGTACACTATCGCACCAACGATTAAGACTATCTTTTCAGAGTCTGGAAAAGGAGAATCTTTTCTGGTTTCCTGGACGACCGTATAGATAATGCCAAGGAAGAGGATGGTGAACCAGACCGATATGGGAACGAGCCCTACGAAGTTAGTCACGATCGTCTTCCTCCCTGACGTGCCCCAGCCAGCCTTGTTTATGGTGGCGATAGCAAACATCTTGGCCGGTAGCAGACTGGACATGTACAACACTGAGTAGAAGGACATGAAGACCATGACGATGTTGCCCCTCATGCAAGAGGCAAAGGAGGACTTGATGAGGGCGACCGCCTGGACGATCAACAGGAAGAGAAGGATATTCCAGATCCTCCCCTGGTAGAACAGCTGTATCGCCGTGGCGATGAGGAAGAAGGGGAAGAACCCAGTGATGACAGCCTCGTAGGTCATCCAGAGGTGGTGTTTGTGGAACCACATGGCGTTGTAGAGCCACTCTCTGAAGTAAGACTTACTCCACCGGGTCTGCTGGTTCAGCCAGCGCAGGTAGGTGATGGGGGTCTCGGTCAGGCACTTGGACCGGGCCGTGTACTTGGTGGCGTAGCCCAAGCTCAGCACGCGGTTGGTGAGGTGGCGGTCGTCGCCGAAGCTACAGTGGCTGCCCATGAAGGTCTGGTTGTACCAATCCTCTATGAACTCGTGGAGCAGGTTGTTCCTGTACATTCCCAGTGGTCCACTGATACACTGGACGCAGCCGAAGTAGGACTGACACGCTCGCTCGATGTTGAAGGCCATCCAGTAACGGACGCTGCTAAGAAACGAGATCCAGGACTCGTATTTGTTCAGGATCTGTGGAGGAAGAAAGACACATAAGGTCAGGGTATTTAAGTTGGTTAACAACTGCTGTAAACACATTCTATAGTATCAGCATAGCAACCAAACGGCACAATCGTGGGCAGTTGGTTTAAGGACCCCTAATTAGCAAAAGAAAATGCTATCAACTCTCCCAGAGCTCCTACAAATGTTCCACCTATCAACCTGCTATTGTGTAGAATTCTCACATGGGAGTAATCAATGTAAGCCTAAGGTATAGGCTAACTCAATTTTGTCGAGGAATGTCCTGTTGTGTAGATACATTTTTATAGTTTGTATTATTTGGTATTCGGGGAACTTTAAATGAAATAAGGGCAGATTTGGTCCTCAACAACAGTGTAGGCTTAACCATGAGTCTTACTCTTGTCCAGAATACTTTACAGGATCATAAAAGAAAGCACTAAAGCTTTATTTTATGCACTGAAGCTTACTTGTTGAAAAAGCTATCAAAATACTTTTACTAGGTTTGTGTTTATTTCTTTGTAGTTTCTAGATGTGGGCCGTAAAAGGCATCAACATCACTACATCAGTTAATAAACCACAGGGTGAGAAGATTCTCTCAGCTTAACCCGGAGCAACTCTGAAGATTCTCTCAGTTTAACCCGGAGCAACTCTGAAGATTCTCTCAGCTTAACCCGGAGCAACTCTGAAGATTCTCTCAGTTTAACCCGGAGCAACTCTGAAGATTCTCTCAGTTTAACCCGGAGCAACTCTGAAGATTCTCTCAGTTTAACCCGGAGCAACTCTGAAGATTCTCTCAGTTTAACCCGGAGCAACTCTGAAGATTCTCTCAGCTTAACCCGGAGCAACTCTGAAGATTCTCTCAGTTTAACCCGGAGCAACTCTGAAGATTCTCTCAGTTTAACCCGGAGCAACTCTGAAGATTCTCTCAGCTTAACCCGGAGCAACTCTGAAGATTCTCTCAGTTTAACCCGGAGCAACTCTGAAGATTCTCTCAGTTTAACCCGGAGCAACTCTGAAGATTCTCTCAGTTTAACCCGGAGCAACTCTGAAGATTCTCTCAGTTTAACCCGGAGCAACTCTGAAGATTCTCTCAGTTTAACCCAGAGCAACTCTGAAGATTCTCTCAGTTTAACCCAGAGCAACTCTGAAGATTCTCTCAGTTTAACCCGGAGCAACTCTGAAGATTCTCTCAGTTTAACCCGGAGCAACTCTGAAGATTCTCTCAGTTTAACCCGGAGCAACTCTGAAGATTCTCTCAGTTTAACCCAGAGCAACTCTGAAGATTCTCTCAGTTTAACCCGGAGCAACTCTGAAGATTCTCTCAGCTCAACCGAAGCAACTCTGAAGATTCTTTCAGTTTAACCCAGAGCAACTCTGAAGATTCTCTCAGTTTAACCCGGAGCAACTCTGAAGATTCTCTCAGCTCAACCGGAGCAACTCTGAAGATTCTCTCAGCTCAACCGGAGCAACTCTGAAGATTCTCTCAGCTCAACCGGAGCAACTCTGAAGATTCTCTCAGTTTAACCCGGAGCAACTCTGAAGATTCTCTCAGTTTAACCCAGAGCAACTCTGAAGATTCTCTCAGCTTAACCCGGAGCAACTCTGAAGATTCTCTCAGTTTAACCCGGAGCAACTCTGAAGATTCTCTCAGTTTAACCCGGAGCAACTCTGAAGATTCTCTCAGTTTAACCCGGAGCAACTCTGAAGATTCTCTCAGTTTAACCCGGAGCAACTCTGAAGATTCTCTCAGTTTAACCCGGAGCAACTCTGAAGATTCTCTCAGTTTAACCCGGAGCAACTCTGAAGATTCTCTCAGTTTAACCCGGAGCAACTCTGAAGATTCTCTCAGTTTAACCCGGAGCAACTCTGAAGATTCTCTCAGCCTACATGTGTTTGATACCATTTAATTCAGTCCATAAACCTAATCCAGACATTATTATGAGCCGTCCTCCCCTCAGCAGTATCCACTGGGTTAGATGACCCACCTGCACACCCAGTACATCTCTGAAAGCAGTTGGACAACCCTAGCTTTGTATCCATGCCGTATGTGCTGTAGGTGCTGAACCAAAGGAGGTTGGTGGCACCTTAATTGGGGAGGACGGTGCTCGTGGTAATGACTGGTGTGGAATGAGTGGAATGGTATCAAATACATCAAACACATGGTTTGCTGCCATTCCATTTACTCCATTCCAGACATTATTATGAGCCGTCCTCCCCTCAGCAGACTCCACTGTGCTGAACCCAACACTAGTATTCTATCAACAGAAGACTGGAGCTGGTTTCAGCACCTACAGTACGGTACCAGGCTAGGAGAACACAGTCTCAGACAAACAGACTAGTCAATAACAATGGAGACTGGAGCTGGTTTCAGCACCTACAGTACGGTACCAGGCTAGGAGAACAGTCTCAGACATACAGACTAGTCAATAACAATGGAGACTGGAGCTGGTTTCAGCACCTACAGTACGGTACCAGGCTAGGAGAACACAGTCTCAGACATACAGACTAGTCAATAACAATGGTAGGAGCTGGTTTCAGCACCTACAGTACGGTACCAGGCTAGGAGAACACAGTCTCAGACATACAGACTAGTCAATAACAATGGTAGGAGCTGGTTTCAGCACCTACAGTACGGTACCAGGCTAGGAGAACACAGTCTCAGACATACAGACTAGTCAATAACAATGGAGACTGAAGCTGGTTTCAGCACCTACAGTATGGTACCAGGCTAGGAGAACAGTCTCAGACATACAGACTAGCCAATAACATTGGAGACATTACCTGGACGTCTCCTCCCACTCCTCCCACCATGGGGTCTTCCTCCAGAACCTTCACCATCTCCACAGAGGACGCAGGATCCAGCATAGTGTCAGAGTCACACACCTGAAACACAAGGGGGGACACACAATCCTGTTGAATCCACAAAACACTTCACACCTGAAACACAAGGGTACACACTATCCAATTCAATCCCCAAAACACTTCTCTCTCTCTCTCTCTCACTCACTCACTCACTCACTCACTCACTCACTCACTCACTCACTCACTCACTCACTCACTCACTCACTCACTCACTCACTCACTCACTCATACACTCACTCACTCACTCACTCACTCACTCACTCACTCTCACTCTCACTCTCTCTCTCTCTCACACACACACACACACACACACACACACACACACACACACACACACACACACACACACACACACACACACACACACACACACACACACACACACACACACACAAAGTTAGAAAGTTAAACTAGGCCAGAAGATCTCGTTACACAGACAAAGAGTCCTTCATCAAGTTTTTGGGCGGGATATGTTTGTTTTATATTGGCCAATTTGACCAATCAGCAGCGCATGAATTACACTGACTACTGATGTACAGGGTTGCTACATTAATTACACTGATTACTGATGTACAGGGTTGCTACATTAATTACACTGATTACTGACGTACAGGGTTGGTACATTAATTACACTGATTACTGATGTACAGGGTTGGTACATTAATTACACTGATTACTGACGTACAGGGTTGGTACATTAATTACACTGATTACTGATGTACAGGGTTGGTGCATTAATTACACTGATTACTGACGTGCAGGGTTGGTACATTAATTACACTGATTACTGATGTACAGGGTTGCTACATTAATTACACAGATTACTGATGTACAGGGTTGGTACATTAATTACACCGATTACTGATGTTCAGGGTTGGTACATTAATTACACTGATTACTGATGTACAGAGTTGGTACATTAATTACACTGATTACTGATGTACAGGGTTGGTACATTAATTACACTGATTACTGACGTACAGGGTTGCTACATTAATTACACTGATTACTGATGTACAGGGTTGGTACATTAATTACACGGATTACTGACGTACAGGGTTGGTACAATAATTACACTGATTACTGACGTACAGGGTTGGTACATTAATTACACTGATTACTGACGTACAGGGTTGGTACATTAATTACACTGATTACTGACGTACAGGGTTGGTACATTAATTACACTGATTACTGACGTACAGGGTTGCTACATTAATTACACTGATTACTGATGTACAGGGTTGGTACATTAATTACACGGATTACTGACGTACAGGGTTGGTACATTAATTACACTGATTACTGATGTACAGGGTTGGTACATTAATTACACTGATTACTGACGTGCAGGGTTGGTACATAAATTACACTGATTACTGATGTACAGGGTTGGTACATGAATTACACTGATTACTGGTGTACAGGGTTGGTACATTAATTACAATGATTACTGATGTACAGGGTTGGTACATTAATTACACTGATTACTGACATACAGGGTTGGTACATTAATTACACTGATTGCTGATGTAAAGGGTTGGTACATTAATTACACTGATTACTGATGTACAGGGTTGGTACATTAATTACACTGATTACTGACGTACAGGGTTGGTACATTAATTACACTGATTACTGACGTACAGGGTTGGTACATTAATTACACGGACTACTGATGTACAGGGTTGGTACATTAATTACACTGATTACTGATGTACAGGGTTGGTACATTAATCACACTGATTACTGACGTACAGGGTTGGTACATTAATTACACTGATTACTGATGTACAGGGTTGGTACATTAATTACACGGATTACTGATGTACAGGGTTGGTACATTAATTACACTGATTACCGATGTACAGGGTTGGTACATTAATTACACTGATTACTGATGTACAGCGTTGGTACATTAATTACACTGATTACTGACATACAGGGTTGGTACATTAATTACACTGATTACTGACGTACAGGGTTGGTACATTAATTACACTGATTACTGATGTACAGGGTTGGTACATTAATTACACTGATTACTGATGTACAGGGTTGGTACATTAATTACACTGATTACTGACGTACAGGGTTGGTACATTAATTACACTGATTACTGACGTACAGGGTTGGTACATTAATTACACTGACTACTGATGTACAGGGTTGGTACATTAATTACACTGATTACTGATGTACAGGGTTGGTACATTAATTACACTGATTACTGACGTACAGGGTTGGTACATTAATTACACTGATTACTGATGTACAGGGTTGGTACATTAATTACACTGATTACTGATGTACAGGGTTGGTACATTAATTACACTGATTACTGATGTACAGCGTTGGTACATTAATTACACTGATTACTGACGTACAGGGTTGGTACATTAATTACACTGATTACTGACGTACAGGGTTGGTACATTAATTACACTGATTACTGACGTACAGGGTTGGTACATTAATTACACTGATTACTGACGTGCAGGGTTGGTACATTAATTACACTGATTACTGACGTACAGGGTTGGTACATTAATCACTCTGATTACTGACGTACAGGGTTGGTACATTAATTACACTGATTACTGATGTACATGGTTGGTACATTAATTACACTGATTACTGATGTACAGGGTTGGTACATTAATTACACTGATTACTGACGTACAGGGTTGCTACATTAATTACACTGACTACTGATGTACAGGGTTGGTACATTAATTACACTGATTACTGATGTACAGGGTTGGTACATTAATTACACTGATTACTGACGTACAGGGTTGGTACATTAATTACACTGATTACTGACGTACAGGGTTGGTACATTAATTACACTGATTACTGACGTACAGGGTTGGTACATTAATTACACTGATTACTGACGTACAGGGTTGGTACATTAATTACACGGATTACTGACGTACAGGGTTGGTACATTCATTACACTGATTACTGATGTACAGGGTTGGTACATTAATTACACTGATTACTGACGTACAGGGTTGGTACAATAATTACACTGATTACTGACGTACAGGGTTGGTACATTAATTACACTGATTACTGACGTACAGGGTTGGTACATTAATTACACTGATTACTGACGTACAGGGTTGGTACATTAATTACACTGATTACTGACGTACAGGGTTGGTACATTAATTACACTGATTACTGACGTACAGGGTTGGTACATTAATTACACTGATTACTGACGTACAGGGTTGGTACATTAATTACACTGATTACTGACGTACAGGGTTGGTACATTAATTACACTGATTACTGACGTACAGGGTTGGTACATTATTACACTGATTACTGACGTACAGGGTTGGTACATTAATTACACTGATTACGATGTACAGGGTTGGTACATTAATTACACTGATTACTGACGTACAGGGTTGGTACATTAATTACACCGATTACTGATGTACAGGGTTGGTACATTAATTACACTGATTACTGGTGTACAGGGTTGGTACATTAATTACACTGATTACTGATGTACAGGGTTGGTACATTAATTACACTGATTACTGATGTACAGGGTTGGTACATTAATTACACTGATT
The DNA here is from genome assembly GCF_057628025.1 of Oncorhynchus mykiss. NCBI lineage: Eukaryota > Metazoa > Chordata > Actinopteri > Salmoniformes > Salmonidae > Oncorhynchus > Oncorhynchus mykiss. Next base: position 5,917,762 of record NC_143023.1, read on the forward strand.
ACTGATGTACAGGGTTGGTACATTAATTACACTGATTACTGACGTACAGGGTTGGTACATTAATTACACTGACTACTGATGTACAGGGTTGGTACATTAATTACACTGATTACTGACGTACAGGGTTGGTACATTAATTACACTGACTACTGGCGTACAGGGTTGGTACATTCATTACACTGATTACTGACGCACAGGGTTGGTACATTAATTACACTGACTACTGACGCACAGGGTTGGTACATTAATTACACTGACTACTGACGTACAGGGTTGGTACATTAATTACACTGATTACTGACGTACAGGGTTGGTACATTAATTACACTGATTACTGACGTACAGGGTTGGTACATTAATTACACTGATTACTGATGTACAGGGTTGGTACATTAATTACACTGATTACTGATGTACAGGGTTGGTACATTAATTACACTGATTACTGATGTACAGGGTTGGTACATTAATTACACTGATTACTGATGTGCAGGGTTGGTACATTAATTACACTGATTACTGACGTACAGGGTTGGTACATTAATTACACTGATTACTGACGTACAGGGTTGGTACATTAATTACACTGATTACTGATGTACAGGGTTGGTACATTAATTACACTGATTACTGATGTACAGGGTTGGTACATTAATTACACTGATTACTGATGTACAGGGTTGGTACATTAATTACACTGATTACTGATGTACAGGGTTGGTACCTTAATTACACTGATTACTGATGTACAGGGTTGGTACATTAATTACACGGATTACTGATGTACAGGGTTGGTACATTAATTACACTGATTACTGATGTACAGGGTTGGTACATTAATTACACTGATTACTGACGTACAGGGTTGGTACATTAATTACACTGATTACTGACGTACAGGGTTGGTACATTAATTACACTGATTACTGACGTACAGGGTTGGTACATTAATTACACTGATTACTGACGTACAGGGTTGGTACATTAATTACACTGATTACTGACGTACAGGGTTGGTACATTAATTACACTGATTACTGATGTACAGGGTTGGTACATTAATTACACTGATTACTGACGTACAGGGTTGGTACATTAATTACACTGATTACTGATGTACAGGGTTGGTACATTAATTACACTGATTACTGATGTACAGGGTTGGTACATTAATTACACTGATTACTGATGTACAGGGTTGGTACATTAAACTCTTTTGGATGTCAAGTTGAAGCTTTGTTTGCAACGTGGATGTTTCCCCGGAAAGATCGTTCCAAAACAAGTTAGTGTCCAGTGGGAAGGTCCGTCCGTTGGTCAACAAACAACCGTGTGAGTATTGTGAGTAAAGTCATATTTGCAGCGATCTCTTCACAGATTAGAAAGGTTTCTTCAGTCACTCCTTAATTGGGAATGATTTCATTGGGTAAGTGAAGTCATTGGGGCCGGTGTAAGGAGGGCTGGGGTTTGGCTGGAAGGCTGGAAGGAAGGAAGGTTGCTGTGCTGTTTGGGACGTCATCCTGTACTGGAAGTGATACAGTAAGGTTGTGTTCTGACTGAGAGAGGGTTGTGATTGGTTGTGTTCTGACTGAGAGAGGGTTGTGATTGGTTGTGTTCTGACTGAGAGAGGGTTGTGATTGGTTGTGTTCTGACTGAGAGAGGGTTGTTATTGGTTGTGTTCTGACTGAGAGGGTTGTGATTGGTTGTGTTCTGACTGAGAGAGGGTTGTGATTGGTTGTGTTCTGACTGAGAGGGTTGGGTTGTGATTGGTTGTGTTCTGACTGAGAGAGGGTTGCTATTGGTTGTGTTCTGACTGAGAGGGTTGGGTTGTGATTGGTTGTGTTCTGACTGAGAGAGGGTTGTTATTGGTTGTGTTCTGACTGAGAGGGTTGTGATTGGTTGTGTTCTGACTGAGAGAGGGTTGTGATTGGTTGTGTTCTGACTGAGAGGGTTGGGTTGTGATTGGTTGTGTTCTGACTGAGAGAGGGTTGTTATTGGTTATGTTCTGACTGAGAGAGTGTTATGTTATGATTGGTTGTGTTCTGACTGAGAGAGGGTTGTGATTGGTTATGTTCTGACTGAGAGAGGGTTGTGATTGGTTGTGTTCTGACTGAGAGGGCTGGGTTGTGATTGGTTGTGTTCTGACTGAGAGGGCTGGGTTGTGATTGGTTGTGTTCTGACTGAGAGGGTTGGGTTGTGATTGGTTGTGTTCTGACTGAGAGAGGGTTGTTATTGGTTATGTTCTGACTGAGAGAGTGTTATGTTATGATTGGTTGTGTTCTGACTGAGAGGGTTGTGGTTGGTTGTGTTCTGACTGAGAGAGGTTTGTGTTCTGATTGGTTGTGTTCTGACTGAGAGAGGGTTGTGATTGGTTATGTTCTGACTGAGAGAGGGTTGTGATTGGTTGTGTTCTGACTGAGAGAGGTTTGTGTTGTGATTGGTTGTGTTCTGATTGAGAGAGGGTTGTGTTGTGATAGGTTGTTTTCTGATTGAGAGAGAATTGTGATTGGTTGTGTTCTGATTGAGAGAGGGTTGTGTTGTGATTGGTTGTTTTCTGATTGAGAGAGGTTTGTGATTGGTTGTGTTCTGATGGTGACAGCGATTTTGTAGTATAGCTGTATAGCTGTTTCAAAATGGTCATTTATGGAGAAAGATCAAGACAGCTGTTTGTATTGTTTGAAGAGGAATACATTTTGATTGTGTAGCGCTGTGATAATTCAATTTCTATCTTTCTGCTGTAAGAGCAATGTATTAAAACACAAATGGCATGAAAGGAGAGTAACTAAAGAGAATGATATCGCCAGAATATAATCAAACCACCTCAGGAAAAGACTTCTGTACCCCTAACCAGTCTATTGGTTTTGATACACAGAACACCAACACACACTCCCCCTTTCCCGGTGAGAACAGATACCCATGCGTAGGTAGGCATAGCCAGTTGGCACGTCTGCTAATGTGCACAACATTCCTCATGTTATTTTCATCATCAGCAGAGTGTTTGATTAAGCGAAGCTGCATCACTGCCATAGAAATGGAATTCCGTTTCTTTGATCACTGCCCCTTGGCAACCAGTCCCATAGCAACATTAGCACCAAACCTGTTCTGACGGGGCCATAAATGGCATTAATATTCACAGATCACCCGCATCAAATTACTGCAAAGACTACAGATGCTGAAAACGAAGGGGGAAAGTCCCATTTAATATTTATAGTTTGACTGTAAAAGAGGTAACAGATTGCAGCTGTAGCGAGCCTCAGCTTGGGGAGATGACATGAAAACCGCTAATAATCAGTTGTTCCTTCGATAAGTGGTTATCGGGAATAGCTTGTGTAAAAGGTCTCCTCTGTAAAACATGTTCAATCTGGCGTCAGTCGGTTGATCTGTGCCACAAATACCACAGGGTTTTGACATCACAAAAAGCTAAGGTCGGGGGGGGTCATGAAGTCAGCAGACGAACAATGGATTCACCGTGGTTCCATCTGGATTCATACTACACATACGACATGTCCTCTGTCTGACAGAGTTGTAGGTCTTCTCCTAACGTAGGACATGTCCTCTGTCTGACAGACAGCGTTGTAGTCCTTCTCCTAACGTAGGACATGTCCTCTGTCTGACAGACAGCGTTGTAGTCCTTCTCCTAACGTAGGACATGTCCTCTGTCTGACAGACAGCATTGAAGTCCTTCTCCTAACATAGGACATGTCCTCTGTCTGACAGACAGCGTTGTAGTCCTTCTCCTAACGTAGGACATGTCCTCTGTCTGACAGACAGCGTTGTAGTCCTTCTCCTAACGTAGGACATGTCCTCTGTCTGACAGACAGCGTTGAAGTCCTTCTCCTAACGTAGGACATGTCCTCTGTCTGACAGACAGCGTTGTAGTCCTTCTCCTAACGTAGGACATGTCCTCTGTCTGACAGACAGCGTTGTAGTCCTTCTCCTAACGTAGGACATGTCCTCTGTCTGACAGACAGCGTTGTAGTCCTTCTCCTAACGTAGAACATGTCCTCTGTCTGACAGACAGCGTTGTAGTCCTTCTCCTAACGTAGGACATGTCCTCTGTCTGACAGACAGTGTTGTAGTCCTTCTCCTAACGTAGGACATGTCCTCTGTCTGACAGAGTTGTAGGTCTTCTCCTAACGTAGGACATGTCCTCTGTCTGACAGACAGCGTTGTAGTCCTTCTCCTAACGTAGGACGTGTCCTCTGTCTGACAGACAGCTTTGTAGTCCTTCTCCTAACGAAGGACATGTCCTCTGTCTGACAGACAGCGTTGTAGTCCTTCTCCTAACGCCGTAGTACGCCTGTACGCCTCACATGGAGCTAGTTCCTCGAACAAACGAGGGGTTGTCTGAGGACAGCTTGGGTGTCCTGGGGAGCTTTCGTCTCACAGTGTGGTGAATATTACCCATAATGCACCTGTCGGCAGAATAATGACCCCGCAAAGCAATGCCGGGTAACACTCTTTACACTAAGTTTCTCTTATGCCTGTGTAGTTAAGTGTTTACCCAATGCCAACATATCAATACATCCACACACAGTTATGGTGAGAATATAAGGTTTAGTTATTTTGACCCTATAGGTCCTGGTTAAAAGTAATGCACTATATAGGGGAAAAGGGGGTGGTATTTGGGACGCACTCGGCCATGTTAGTTTATTGTGATGATCATGCAGCAACCGGTAGCTGGAGAAAGGTCACGTCAAGTTCATTCACTGATGCAACATATCTTATCAGACATAACAGGACTGCTAAGAGGAATGCTTAAAGGGACAATTCAACGTCATAGCCATCCTCTCCAGCACCACTCCATCGTCAATATGTCTTATCAGACATAACAGGACTGCTAAGAGGAATGCTTAAAGGGACAGTTCAACATCATAGCCATCCTCTCCCGCACCACTCCATCGTCAACATGTCTTATCAGACATAACAGGACTGCTAAGAGGAATGCTTAAAGGGACAGTTCAACGTCATAGCCATCCTCTCCCGCACCACTCCATCGTCAACATGTCTTATCAGACATAACAGGACTGCTAAGAGGAATGCTTAAAGGGACAGTTCAACGTCATAGCCATCCTCTCCCGCACCACTCCAACGTCAACATATTTGAAAATGGCACGTTTCTATGTTTAGTAGCACTTGTTGGCTGAAGCTAGTCGTACCAAACAAGTGTGCTAGCATACTCCCTTAAAAACACCTTCACTTTAAAAATGATAAAAGAGTGGCAATAGTACTGTTTGTCCATTTTGAGATGCCGTAGCCAGTATACACTTCCTCAAAATAGTCAGAATTAATCTAAGATAACTCAAGAAATCAGTTTTTTGCCGAAGTGATCTTAGTGATCTTACATCTAACTAAGATGTTTGGTGCTGTGTTTTTCAATGAAAAAATGTGCATGAAACAAGTCGTCTTATGTTGAATGACAACAATGACTTTATTGAAGAATCCCTACCGTTGACCAATCACCGACCAAGGGGTGGAAACAGACACCGAACTTAGGCCAGTCACCGACCAAGGGGTGGAGTCAGACACCGAACTTAGGCTTGCCTCCAGAAAAAAACTGTGTGTGCACGAACAGCTGAAAAAACCCTGACCGAAGTCCAAAACGAACCAAAATGTCACTAAATGTTGTTATAATACAGTATATGCACGAACTCTACCGAACTGTTTTGGCACCCTATTCCCTATATACTGCACTACTTTTGACCAGGGCCCTTAGGGTAGTGATCAAAAGTAGTGCACTATGTTTGGGAATAGGGTGCCATTTGGGACGTAACCTAAGTCAAGTCAAGTAGGTAATCTGTGTGTTGCCAAGCCAAGGCTTTAACAGTCACGATCAGGTACATTAGACAGACAACCCCGCAGTGAGAATAACCACACAGGTCTGGTAGCTAATAGCTAGCTAAAACAGATCTGTGACAAGGACAACACAGTTAGCCCTCCATAAGCTTTGGATCAGAGGTTAGAAGTTTGATCAGATCTACACTCCAGTATTATCCAGAGCAGTTTGGAGGACCTACACTCCAGTATTATCCAGAGCAGTTTGGAGGACCTACACTCCAGTATTATCCAGAGCAGTTTGGAGGACCTGCACTCCAGTATTATCCAGAGCATGTTTGGAGGACCTACACTCCAGTATTATCCAGAGCAGTTTGGAGGACCTACACTCCAGTATTATCCAGAACAGTTTGGAGGACCTACACTCTAGTATTATCCAGAACAGTTTGGAGGACCTACACTCCAGTATTATCCAGAACAGTTTGGAGGACCTACACTCCAGTATTATCCAGAGCAGTTTGGAGGACCTACACTCCAGTATTATGCAGAACAGTTTGGAGGACCTACACTCCAGTATTATCCAGAACAGTTTGGAGGACCTACACTCCAGTATTATCCAGAGCAGTTTGGAGGACCTACACTCCAGTATTATCCAGAGCAGTTTGGAGGACCTACACTCCAGTATTATCCAGAGCAGTTTGGAGGACCTACACTCCAGTATTATCCAGAACAGTTTGGAGGACCTACACTCCAGTATTATCCAGAGCAGTTTGGAGGACCTACACTCCAGTATTATCCAGAGCAGTTTGGAGGACCTACACTCCAGTATTATCCAGAGCAGTTTGGAGGACCTACACTCCAGTATTATCCAGAGCAGTTTGGAGGACCTACACTCCAGTATTATACAGAGCAGTTTGGAGGACCTACACTCCAGTATTATCCAGAGCAGTTTGGAGGACCTACACTCCAGTATTATCCAGAGCAGTTTGGAGGACCTACACTCCAGTATTATACAGAGCAGTTTGGAGGACCTACACTCCAGTATTATACAGAGCAGTTTGGAGGACCTACACTCCAGTATTATACAGAGCAGTTTGGAGGACCTACACTCCAGTATTATCCAGAACAGTTTGGAGGACCTACACTCCAGTATTATCCAGAATAGTTTGGAGGACCTACACTCCAGTATTATCCAGAACAGTTTGGAGGACCTACACTCCAGTATTATCCAGAGCAGTTTGGAGGACCTACACTCCAGTATTATCCAGAGCAGTTTGATCAGACCTACACTCCAGTATTATCCAGAATAGTTTGGAGGACCTACACTCCAGTATTATCCAGAACAGTTTGGAGGACCTACACTCCAGTATTATCCAGAGCAGTTTGATCAGACCTACACTCCAGTATTATCCAGAATAGTTTGGAGGACCTACACTCCAGTATTATCCAGAACAGTTTGGAGGACCTACACTCCAGTATTGCTGTATAACTATTCACAATGTACTATATACAGCACAGTTGGTGCTGTTTACTTAGTAAATGTTAATGAAGGAACTTAATACACGCCTTGGGATAGTAGCTAATGCGGATACTGTCACTTTTAAAGTTCCTCACTGAGAATACTGTGTGTTTTGACGCGATGCTACGCAACATGATCTGACTCCAACCTATTAGCCTACAGGTCTCTCCACTTTGTCTGAGTTGGACTGAGTGCAGAAACATATGTAAATGGGTTTCACGCTGAGCTCTAGCACTCTGTGAACAGCATTAGCCTTACAGCCGTAGGGCTACAGTACATACACAAGGCCTCCGGCACCATCCTTTTAAAGAAGGAGAGCACAAAAGGGTCTTTGTGCACCCCCCCCCCCTCCAACCCCTCCTCCCCCCAGGACTTACCTGAACATAGTCCACACTCCTCCCCAGGGCTTTGAAGGCTGTGTACATTACTTCCCTCTTGCCTCCCCACTTCTGCATGATACAGACACATTTATTATTGAGCACAAGGCGCGAGATGGCCTGCAGGCTCTCAGCGTACATCTCGTCCGTCTCCTCAGATCCCCGGTGGTGGTAGTTATTTTTCCAGACGTACGTGGTGGCTTTATCCCACCCCATGATCTCCCGGAAGATCTCCATCATGTAGTTGTCGTCCTCGTTATTCCCGTCGATCACCATGATGACCTTGATGCCCGGGTAGGTCAACCTCTTGACCGATACCAAACACTTCCTCAGGTAGGCCGGGTCCTCCTGATAGGCTGCAATGCACAGGGCCAGTGATTTGGTGAGTTTGATGGGCGTCTCCATGGATCTCCTCATGTTCCGGTGTTCTAGGACAGCAAACAGGCTCTGGATGATAAGGTGGATGACCAGGATGGCCCCGTACAGCCCGAAGGACAAGTGGTTTCGTGCCGTGGTGAAAAACTGGTAGCCCATTATGTAGGCGGTAGAGATCCCCACGAGGAGCGACACTCCAAACATTGTCGTCCCGAAAATTCTTAGGTAGGTGAGAGCTTTGTCACATTTCATCTGGAAAAGCAAACAAGAACAGAATCACTGTCAATGTCAAATGAGATGACAGTAGAGACATACAGTGGGATCAATAATGAGATGACAGTAGTGACACTGGGAGGACATTGATATGGTAATTACTAAATGAACACAGCTTCAGATATTAATTGGTCAACTTGTTAGAGATATACAGAAGACATAATGATGATAATGATGATATATGTTCCTAATAATCACTATAATGATGATAATGATGATAAATGTACCTAATAATCATCATTACGATGCGTCACTGTAAAAGCTCTTCCCTAACTCTACACTGTCACCATAGCAACAGACTCCATGTTTCACAACAACAACAAAAAACGGGTTCAGATAGACTGTAAACAGACTCCTCCCATCTCTCTCTCCCTACATCCCCCTCCCCAAAATCCCCCTCTAAATGTCAGATGGTTCTCTATGGCCGATTGTTCCCAGTCTCTTTATTAATGCTGCATCCCATCTGCTGGGCAGACGTAAGAGTCGAGCGAGAGAGAGAGCACCACCCTCTGACATCATCTGTTTATATCTCCGTGGGAAGACAAGAGCAGGGAAATGTAAAACGCTGCCTCTCCACTAAAGACCCTTCTGTCACATTGAACAATATGGTGGTACATTTTATCAGTTGAGGCAGTAGGAAGGTGGCACCTTTTGTTTAAGGCTTAGACATGTGATAGTTTAAGTGACACTTCAAGGTGTCTAATGCTGTTGAAAAGCAATGAAACACTAATCACGACTTGTTTTATTTGAATGCCAGTTTTTTGGGTCTCCACTAAAGACCCTTCTGTCACAGTGAAGCAGGTAGTAGTGCATCTTGTTACTTTGTTTTAATTAAAGATCTTGGATCTATCATAAGTGACACTTTGATGTGTCCAATGCTGCCTACATGGGTCTGTCCAGTAACACTAAAGACCCATCTGTCACAATGGAGAACAAAGTGGTACTTCTTGGTCAAGTAAAGGCTGAGGTCTTCTGGGTAGACTATATTAAAGGCTGAGATCGTCTTGGTAGACTACATTAAAGGCTGAGATCGTCTTGGTAGACTACATTAAAGGCTGAGATCGTCTTGGTAGACTACATTAAAGGCTGAGATCGTCTTGGTAGACTACATTAAAGGCTGAGATCGTCTTGGTAGACTACATTAAAGGCTGAGATCGTCTTGGTAGACTACATTAAAGGCTGAGGGCATCTTGGTAGACTACATTAAAGGCTGAGATCGTCTTGGTAGACTACATTAAAGGCTGAGATCGTCTTGGTAGACTACATTAAAGGCTGAGGGCATCTTGGTAGACTACATTAAAGGCTGAGATCGTCTTGGTAGACTACATTAAAGCCTGAGGGCATCTTGGTAGGTTACATTAAAGGCTGAGGGCGTCTTGGTAGACTACATTAAAGGCTGAGTGCGTCTTGGTAGACTACATTAAAGGCTTATATGTAGTCTAAGTTGCAGTCCAAGTCTATCTAAAAGCAAAGAACCCCTGACATGTCTTGTTTGACTTGTGCTTGTAATTAGAGTTTTTAAATCAGCCGCCTCCTTGACTTGGATTAGGGACTGGAACGGGAACAGTGACATATAGAATGCTGCATGCATGGGTCTCTCTCCACGTGACCTAAAGCAGTAGGCGTAAAAGAAACGCCTGAACTAGATCCCCCTACATACTGGTCTGGAACTAGATCCCCCTACATACTGGTCTGAAACTAGATCCTCTACATACTGGTCTGAAACTAGATCCCCCTACATACTGGTCTGAAACTAGATCCCCCTACATACTGGTCTGGAACTAGATTCCCTACATACTGGTCTGAAACTAGATCCTCTACATACTGGTCTGAAACTAGATCCTCTACGTACTGGTCTGAAACTAGATCCTCTACATACTGGTCTGAAACTAGATCCCCCTACATACTGGTCTGAAACTAGATCCTCTACATACTGGTCTGAAACTAGATCCTCTACATACTGGTCTGAAACTAGATCCCCCTACATACTGGTCTGAAACTAGATCCTCTACATACTGGTCTGAAACTAAATCCCCTACATCCTGGTCTTGACAAGAAGGAAATAAATTGTCGGGGGAGGTTCACTTCTGCACTGTTCAACCAATCCAGTAAATGTAGAGGATGAGTTAAGATGGTGTTTCTCCTTTTTAACATCCAAAAATGGAAGACAAATTAAGTCACAGGCTCTCTTTTCTTTTCCCCTGAAAACTGGAACATCCGGTTGTTGGGGACTCAGCAGAGGCTACTCTCCATGAAAGACCTCTCTATCTGTCACAGTGAAGAAGAAGCTGGTACATCGTGGTTAAAGTCTTGGATATGTGATTGCATAAGTGACACCTTGAAGTGTTTCCGTGCTGTTGTGAAGCAAAGAAACCCTGACACGCCTTGTGTCTAGACCGTAGTTTGGTTTCTTTTTGTTAAATCAGCCACCTCCTTGGCATCGAATAAGGCCTGGCTCACTTGATACAGGATGAAAAGTGGATGTAATCAGTGTGTGAGGCGAGCTGAGTGCTGAACTGGCATGTTTCTGGACTTTTAAGCGTCATCACATTTACAAGACCTCTGACTCCATTCCCCTCCATATGGTCCATAAGTCCCCACCCCTTGGCCAACTGGTTAACCTAACGCATTGGTGTTACCGTCTGTAGTGTTAAACCAGTACAAAGAGTGTCCAAACCCTAAAATCTTTATTTTCAAGTCTCACTGTTGTAGGCTACACTTTGTGTGAACTGTGAACCTAAACCCCCTCATTCAGATGGTGCTAAAACAGCCTAGATAACTAAACCCTGCGGGCCAGATGCAGAAGGATTTAACCACTAATGTGTGTGTGAAGTGACGTTTTGCCTGCCCCCCCTCCCTCCTCCTCCCCTTAACCCCCTTGTACCTCCGGACCCTATGTAGATCTAAACCCTAGTTTGATGTTGGTAATGATGTGTTGTTGTTGATGGGGGCCGGGGGGGGGGGTGCTCATTTTGGAAGTGGGCTGCTCATTTGACGGCTACTTGGAGCAGGCCTTTGCCGAGAAGCTGCTTAAGCACCAGTCCCTCGTGGCACGCTTGGACAGCCTCGGGTGGAGCCTCCAGATTGTGGGCCTGACGAAAACTAGGACAAAGAAATTGGCTAGGTACTGTTCTGTTTCAGCTGTCGTGGACTGTTTGGAGAAGGAGGTGCTTTCTGTACCCTTGGGTGCCATATATGCAGGGACCTTTGAAATCTTTGAACTGAAATAAAATGTACTTGGTGGATGTAAATAAAGTATTTCAAATGTGTGTGTGTGCGCACGTGTGTGTGTGTGTGCACGTGTGCGACATTGAGGGTGTCATCAACGTATTGAGATGATGTCACCTCACAGTTGCACAAGGCCCTGTGTGTGTGTTGTCCCTGGGCTGTTTGCCGGTGGGTTAGCTTGAACACTTGCAGACTGACAATACGTCCCAAATGGCACCCTGTATAGTGCACTACTTTTGACCAGAGCCATATGGGCCCTTGTTTAAAAGTAGTGCATTAAATAGGGAATAGTGCGCCATTTGCAACGCGGACTAACTGACGCACTGTGTTGGCTGGGTCTGGGGCTGGGGCTGGGTCTGGACCTGGGTCTGGACGGGACACTCCCTTTGCCTGAGATAACACCGCCAATGATCTCAATTGATAGTGAGTAAGGATGAGTAAGTGATGGGGGATGTTAGAGAGTGAAGGCTGAGTTAGTGATGGGGGATGTTAGAGAGTGAAGGCTGAGTTAGTGAAGGGGGATGTTGGAGAGTGAAGGCTGAGTTAGTGAAGGGGGATGTTGGAGAGTGAAGGCTGAGTTAGTGATGGAGGATGTTGGAGAGTGAAGGCTGAGTTAGTGATGGAGGATGTTGGAGAGTGAAGGCTGAGTTAGTGATGGAGGATGTTGGAGAGTGAAGGCTGAGTTAGTGATGGAGGATGTTGGAGAGTGAAGGCTGAGTAAGTGAAGGTGGATGTTGGAGAGTGAAAGTAACCAATAAAAACCTTGTGGCTGCAGCCAACTGCAAATCTAACACATGTCATGTTGTACCGTGCTATAACTACAGTTGAGGTAGCGTGAGAGAGTGTGTGTGTGTGTGTGTGTGTGTGTGTGTGTGTGTGTGTGTGTACGTCAGCTACCATGTCGGCATGTAAAGACTTCATATTTACACCTGTTGTCTGACTACATGTCTGAGAATCCAACATGAAGACCATTAGTTTGATTCTGCTGGAGCTGGCCCTGTTCCAGGAGGGGTATAAAGGCTAGGCGGACACAGGGAGGGGTTTCCTGTGCTGAGCTGGATAGACTCGACGGAGAGTTGAAAACCTAAACTCTAAGGCTTCTACAGGTTAGATGAAATACAACACTGAGGCCAGAGCAGAGCTGAGCATTAGCTGAAACTGGGCCAAGAGGACTTGACGTCTGTTCTGTGCAACAACTGAAATATAATCGTGGCAATGACTGGAGTCAATGGACTTTACAGCTCTAAAATGAATACCTGCTGTAGTCAAAAACACTTTATTAATGTAGTGGTCTACCGCCGTGGAGGTGCAGTTCACACCTGGTCAGTGACACCAAATCCCCTGTATAGTGCACTACTTTTTTTTTACCAGAGCCCTGTAGGCCACAGCTGTATGAAGTGCACTAGATTGGGAATAGGGTGCCATTTGGGACACAAACCATGCCCACACTTGATATAACTTTAATAACCCTTGTCTTGGTAACACTTGTCTTGCTAACAGTTGTCTTGGTAACACTTGTCTTGCTAACAGTTGTCTTGGTAATAGTTGTCTTGGTAACACTTGTCTTTCTAACAGTTGTCTTGGTAACAGTTATCTTGCTAACCATTGTCTTGCTAAGCATTGTCTTCGTAACACTTGTCTTGTTAACAGTTGTCCTGCTAAAAGTTGTCTTGCTAACAATTGTCTTGCTAAAAGTTGTCTTGCTAACAGTTGTCTTGCTAAACGTTGTCTTGCTAACAGTTGTCTTGCTAAACGTTGTCTTGCTAACAATTGTCTTGCTAACACTTGTCTTGGTAACAGTTGCCTTGCTAACAGTATGTGTAGAAGGAGGATGAAAGGATAGAAGAGGGTTGTTGAATGAAAAAACAAGACATTGAATTGACATTCTCAGGTGTATGGTGAGGTGGAACTTCATGTGTGGAATAATCAATCAATCAATCAGTCAATCAAATGGTGTACCATCACCATGAATATATGGCGTCAATGGCTCTTACACCTTCCAGCATGTGCAGAAGGGGGAAATATATCTGGATAGAAGGGGGTTATTGAAGGAAAAAATCAGTTGGTGTCCTGTATTTAATAAACGTTAAAGTGATGTCCTTGTGTTGCTGGATGGGATTTAGCGTAGCACTTACAGACTGCACGCTGAAGTGGAACCTCGTGTGTAGTCATGAAGACCAGTAAAGAAGGATCCCCATTCCATTATCTCTAGTTTCATAACGCATTTGTGTTACATGCTAATACAGTAACGGTACTATATTACAGTACTGTAGTTCAAGACGACAGAGATTCCACTTCATGTCCTGAGAGGCACAGCTGCAGTGAAATGAAAGACGGCCCTCAATACTGCCATTATAAATGTCAGGAAACACATGCCTCATGACGACTATTCTATAGCAGATTAAAAGACAGGAGCGCATGGAATGACCAGGGATCCTTGTACAAGATGTTAATTATATATACAGCACTGTACTATCTTAAAAGCTTGCTTCTGTAGTTAGTTACTTGTAGTTCTTGCTTGCTTAAGTAGTTAGTAACTTGTAGTTCTTGCTTGCTTCTGAAGTTAGCTACTTGTAGTTCTTGCTTGCTTCTATAGTTAGCTACTTGTAGTTCTTGCTTGCTTCTGAAGTTAGCTACTTGTAGTTCTTGCTTGCTTCTGAAGTTAGTTACTTGTAGTTCTTGCTTGCTTCTATAGTTAGCTACTTGTAGTTCTTGCTCGCTTCTATAGTTAGCTACTTGTAGTTCTTGCTAGGCTTACTTCTGTAGTTAGCTACTTGTAGTTCTATCTAGGCTTGCTACTGTAGTTAGTTCAGATCAAACCTTCTCTTGAACTGGACTTATAAGCAAACTCAATGAACAAAAGTCACTGAGGTTCTGAGGTTCGGAAACGTGATTAAGAGACAACTAATGTGTCAAAAGGGTGTGTGTGTGTGTGTGGTTGTGTGAAGTGACGTCCCCCGTCCCCCCCTCCTCCCCTTAACCATCTTGTAGTTCCGGAACCCTATGTAGATGTACAGCCTTTCCCTGTGGCTGCAGTATTCTCCCTGGTGGGGGAATCATGTTGTCATTAAGTGTTCCATCATTAAATGGAACACCCTACTCCTCTTCCTCTCCTGATTGGAATCAGCTGTAGTAGTTACCGTACAGCACAGAGTCTTTCCTCATACAACTCCCTCTGTCTTTCTGGATGGGTTGAACCTCAGGAAGAGGAGGAGACTGTGTGTGATGTTGAACTTGGGCGGTGGTGGCGCCTTGCCATCCATGGCTCCTGGATGCTTTCCTGATTCAGCTAGCTCTCTGACTCATCCATCACATCTCTCTGTCCCTCCCTCCTTCCTGTCTGGTCCGGTCAGTGATCCTCCACCACTACTACTTATTGTTGCTCCAGCTCTCTGACTTTCTCCTACTCACCTCCTCTTTATGCTTCCCTCCTTCCCTCGCTCCTAGCTTCCCTCGCTCCTAGCTTCCCTCCATCCCAGCTTCCCTCCATCCCAGCTTCCCTGCTTTCCTCCCTCCCAGCTTCCCTGCTTTCCTCCCTCCCAGCTTCCCTGCTTCCCATCTTCCTTCCTTCCCTGCCTCCCAGCTTTCCCGCTTCCCTGCCTACCTGCTTCCCAGCCTGCAGTGTTTAAGCATGGCTGGAAAGGCCCTGACTGGGAGCACTAATACGGAACAGGCGTGGAATGCTTCCTGTGTAAATACACTAACTAACTCATTAGTGGATAGTCCTACAGAACTCTTCCTCTGTAAATACACAAACCACGTCATTGGTGGATAGTTCTACAGAACTCTTCCTCTGTAAATAGACAAACCACGTCATTGGTGGATAGTCCTACAGAACTCTTCCTCTGTAAATACACAAACCCCCTCATTGGTGGATAGTCCTACAGAAGTCTTCCTCTGTAAATACACAAACCACCTCATTAGTGGATAGTCCTACAGAACTCTTCCTCTGTAAATACACAAACCACCTCATTGGTAGATATAACCCTCAGAGATCTTGATTGCACACTGTATATAGTGTAGGTGGGATTAGATAGGAAGAGTACGCCTACTAGAAATGGGATAAATAGTAGTCTGAAATGCAGACATAAACAATGCATTAGTTTGTGTGTGTTGCCATCTCTCTGTGTAAGTTGTTGAGCAATGGCCCACACGTAGACACAGGCATGCTGAGTCATGACTTTCCTCATAGTAAGGAAGAGTAAGTAACCTTGTCCGAGCCAGAACGGACAAACGACTTTCCTCACAGGCAGCGGGCTTTATTGTGACAAAGTTATTGTTAAGCTATAAATGTGTACTGGTCCGGTAGATCAGGGATTCCCCAACTTGGTCATGGAGCCCCCCTTGGGTGAACGTTTAGTTTTTTTCCCCCAAGCACTACACACCTGAATCAAAGGGTTGATTATTTAAATGGGTTGTGTAGTGCTAAGGCAAAAAACGGGGGGAGACTGAGTTTGTGAAACCTTGCGGTAGATGACAGTAGTCTTAACTAGATGACTGGATGTTTCGGTTTTAAAGACAGTATTGCCATTGTGACAATCTATGTGGTCATGTTCAACCATTTAATAACAATGTCATAACTGTGGCTGAGGAAGTAGATAAACGCTGGTTATCTGACCTATGATGCCTGCCATCTGTCATAACAATGTTGACAATATAGTGACATATAATGAAAGGGAAGTCGGCCCACAGGTTTATGTCGTGGCTGTGTTAAACCCAGAATTCTTAGTTGCTACATTCATTTTTGGACGTATTAATTAATGAATTTAAAAAACAGAGGCGGGTCACTGCTTTGTTATTGTTTCAACTGAGGATTCCAGCTTTAAGCATCTCCATATATGTTGAGTTGAGGACTCCCACGTCTCAACAGGAGTCTTCATGCGGTTATAATGAATGACAGCATGTACCCTTGCAGTCATGTGGTTTTGTTTTCACACAGTTTAAACCATGTATTTGATCATTTACAGTCATATCCCACTGGGCACACACTGGTTTAAACAACATTGTTTCCATGTCATTTGAATTAAATTATGTTGAACCAACGTGGAATTAAATTACGTTGAACTAGCGTGGAATAGACGTTGAATTGACATCTGTGCCCAGTGGGATATTTTACTTTCAGAAATGAAAATAGTCTACTGTATACTGTAGGTGTACATCTTTGAAAAAATATATAATCCCTGCACAACACATGAGATATGATTATCTCCATAAAGTATAGGCTTATCATAAATAAACTGCTGTGGAATCAAGTCAACTCAACACCACGAGCTAAATAAACTGCTGTGGAATCAAGTCAACTCAACACCACGAGCTAAATAAACTGCTATGGAATCAAGTCAACTCAAAACCACTAGTTAAATAAACTGCTGTGGAATCAAGTCAACTCAACACCACGAGCTAAATAAACTGCTATGGAATCAAGTCAACTCAAAACCACGAGCTATATAAACTGCTATGGAATCAAGTCAACTCAAAACCACTAGCTAAATAAACTGCTATGGAATCAAGTCAACTCAACACCACGAGCTAAATAAACTGCTATGGAATCAAGTCAACTCAAAACCACTAGCTATATAAACTGCTGTGGAATCAAGTCAACTCAAAACCACTAGCTATATAAACTGCTGTGGAATCAAGTCAACTCAAAACCACTAGCTATATAAACTGCTGTGGAATCAAGTCAACTCAAACCACTAGCTAAATAAACTGCTATGGAATCAAGTCAACTCAAAACCACTAGCTAAATAAACTGCTATGGAATCAAGTCAACTCAAAACCACTAGTTAAATAAACTGCTATGGAATCAATACAACTCAAAACCACTAGCTAAATAAACTGCTATGGAATCAAGTCAACTCAAAACCACGAGCTAAATAAACTGCTGTGGAATCAAGTCAACTCAACACCACGAGCTAAATAAACTGCTATGGAATCAAGTCAACTCAAAACCACGAGCTAAATAAACTGCTGTGGAATCAAGTCAACTCAACACCACGAGCTAAATAAACTGCTATGGAATCAAGTCAACTCAAAACCACGAGCTAAATAAACTGCTGTGGAATCAAGTCAACTCAAAACCACTAGTTAAATAAACTGCTATGGAATCAATACAACTCAAAACCACTAGCTAAATAAACTGCTATGGAATCAAGTCAACTCAAAACCACGAGCTAAATAAACTGCTGTGGAATCAAGTCAACTCAACACCACGAGCTAAATAAACTGCTGTGGAATCAAGTCAACTCAAAACCACGAGCTAAATAAACTGCTGTGGAATCAAGTCAACTCAAAACCACGAGCTAAATAAACTGCTATGGAATGAATGGTGGGCTGCTATTTATGTATTTCGAACACCGCGCGCATCCACGCTGAGGGTCTATAAAACGCCTGAGCGGGAAAGGGAGGAAGTTCGAAGATTGTTGTGTCCTTGAATAAGGAGGGAACTTCACCCTAATTGGCTCCAGTACTACTGTGGCTGACCGTGTAAAACACCATATTTCACTGCATCTGACCTGTGTATATATGACAATAAATACAAAATAAATAAAATACTGTATCCATGGAAAAACCGACATTTCGAACCGACTGAGCGTGCTCTGGAAGGAAACCCAATAGCTGCCTTGTCATTGGCTCAAGCACCCTTGCGATTCGAATGACGTATGAGGCTGTGACGTCGACATATGTTTTATTCTAACGGTGCAATAAATGATTTGGACAGTGATTATGTCCATCCTCGATGGAGTACCGTGTGAATCCAGTTTACGTTATGGTGTACATTTGTTTTATCCCCGTAGGCAGCAGGGAATAATAAAGAACTACGCTGTTTCGACTTTATAGTTCCACTATTTCATTTATCCACCGCATATTGGCTGAGATTAATGCAATACTAATGTCCATAAAAATAAATAAAAAGTCGTAACCAAACCACACATCAACATGTCTACAGGACTGTTCTATATGGGGTATATCCTACCATATCCCAAACATATGCCATAGTACTTTAATATAACAAACACTAAATACTTTCCACACCCTGACAGATACAGCATCACGATTCATTGATGTGGATTAAACCATGACTTGGCAACTACCGGACAATCATGACATGTCAATGAACTTTAGTTGCCAAGTTTCATCCAAAGCTCCATTCATTGAATTCAAATTATTCTAAATGAAAATGTCAAACAAAATAAAAATGTATGTTCTCACAATGAAATAAAAACAGCCAGTTAGTTGATAACAAAGTTGTCAAAGTGAATAATATTGATGTGATGGGCATTACCTTGAAGTAGCTGTGTGTGGCTGTGCCGTTTCTTTCAATGGATGCAGTCAGCATAGGCTCGGTTAGCAGCGTTCAACTTGGAGAAAACTTCTCAGCAACGTATCTTCTTCTATGAGTCACCTTTGCAGAAACACTCATGAAGCTTCATAAAATGTCTCTTCAGAAATAAAAAAGTTTGTGCAATTTTCCAAGTCTCCTTGCTGTGAACGGTTGAAAACATTCATTCAAGTATTGTATTTGTTCTTCTTCTTTTAACTTCTCTCTTTGCAGACATTAATTATATCATGTATACATTTTAAATGTATACAAATCATCTTGTTAGTCAACTTTGGCATAAGTGTAATATATACAACAAATAAAAGAAATAAACAAAATAAAGAAAAAATTGGTCATTCAACAGTAGTCAATGTTGGTGAGAAGAGCTGTAGGTAATACAGGTTAAAGTCATGAACTGCCCAACCGCGCTACTTTTACTACTTCTTCAGCGTCTAATTCCTTCCAGACGTCCTGGGTTTATGCTTCCTGCACGTAGCTCCTTACATTTCAAAAGACTCTTAACCAGGGAGAGTTTTTGGACTTGTTTTAATAAGGGGGGAAGGTTTGGGGATGAGGAGGAGCAACATATTGAGGAGAGAAGAGAGAGAGAGAGAAAAAAAGTTGATGCCCACAAGTAAGTACCCCATTCAAACTTCTGAGACGTGGACCCCGGGATGGAGACGTGCCTTAGGCGAATTAACCTCAATGTTCTTGGGGGAATACATGCAGAGAGATTGCATTCGATTTTGAATATGCTTTCGAAATCTGCAAATAGTTTCTTTGCTACTTTGAATGAGGGTTTTCCATGACAATGTCAGAGTATAGCCTACAGATAAAACACATAATCCTTTAGCAAAACAAAACAAAAAAACACTGCATTTAGTCGTTGTTATACTAGCTCGAAATAATCACTATTATTCTTGCAATATAACTTGTAATATTTTCCTGCTATCTTTTCTGTGCCCGTAAAGACCGTAATTATCCACCTGGTATTTGTCTGCCATCCATCAGTAGGAGCGCAGTACAAGCATTGGCCAGCAGGGAGCGCCATATAATTCTAAACCCAGTACTAGAGCCCTTGCCATGGAATAGTCTACTGCGGAGTCATGTAATAAGATCTAAATATATGACTCTGGTCTACTGTAGATGCACAGTCATTGGACAAGGCACATTCCTCTACCTTGTGATGGAATTCAAATAGGTGTAAAAATGACAATATCAGTTATTCTAAAAGCTAATCAAATGGCTAGCCACAGTATTACCCCCACCCTTTACGCTGCTGCTATTCTCAGTTTATTATCTATGCATAGTCACCTTAACTCTACCTACATGTACATATTACCTCAATTACCTTGACTAACCGGAGCCCCCGCACATTGACTCCGTACCGGTATCCCCTGTATATAGCCTCGCTATTGTTATTTTACTGCTGCTCTATAATTATTTGTTACTTTTAATTCTTAATTTTTTAATTATCTATTTTTTTTACCTAACATGTATTTTTCTTAAAACTGCAATGTTGGTTAAGGGCTTGTAAGTAAGCATTTCACTGTAAGGTCAACCAACACCTGTTGTATTCGGCGCATGTGACAAATACTATTTGATGTGATTCATTAGCTCATGTTTTCAACAGAGAAAAAGTGGTTTTCATCTACCGTCCCAAGAGCTTTGTATGTTATCATTATTGAATGTGACAGAAATTCCTAATTAAAAGTCACTTGGCTGAAATTCCAAACATAATATATAAGATGAAAATAATATTGGTCGCTCACATTTCTTATTATTATAATCCCTGAGTTGAACACGAACAGTTGGATCGAATGACATGTCATTGAAATACCCCATACAGCTGTGTGTGTTTATTTGTTCTGTATAAAACATATTCCTGTCAAGCTCAAATGACTTTCTCTGCCAGGGAGGGACATTGTCATGGCCTGTTTGACAGAGGGCCAAATATGAGTACCCTTATTTCTCCTGTCTATGTTGCCCAGCCACTATATTGATTTAAACAAGGATACCCAATTACTTTTACCTTCCCCACGCACACGAATACACACACAAACACACACACAATCGTTCCCCATCAGTGCTGCAGTCAGAACGACCACCTTGGATGGAGAGAGACAGAGCGAGAGAGAGACAGGCAGACAGAGAGCCAGAGAGAGAGACAGAGAGAGAGACAGAGAGAGAGACACAGAGAGACAGAGAGACAGAGAGACAGAGAAGGAGACAGAGAGAGACGAGAGAGAGACAGAGAGAGACAGAGAGACAGAGAGACAGAGAGACAGAGAGGGAGACAGAGAGAGACAGAGAGAGAGACAGAGAGAGACAGAGAGAGAGACAGAGAGAGAGACAGAGACACAGAGAGAGACAGAGAGAGAGACAGACAGAGAGCCAGAGAGAGAGACAGAGACACAGACAGAGAGAGACAGAGAGCCAGAGAGAGAGAGAGAGAGAGAGAGATAGCCAGAGAGAGAGACAGAGAGAGAGACAGAGACACAGAGACAGAGAGAGACAGAGAGAGAGACAGAGAGCCAGAGAGAGAGCCAGAGAGAGAGACAGAGAGAGACAGAGAGAGAGACAGAGAGAGAGACAGAGAGAGACAGAGAGCCAGAGAGAGAGAGAGAGAGAGAGCCAGAGAGAGAGACAGAGAGAGAGACAGAGAGACAGAGACACAGAGAAAGACAGAGAGAGAGACAGAGAGAGAGACAGAGAGAGAGACAGAGAGAGACAGAGAGCGAGACAGACAGAGAGCCAGAGAGAGAGACAGACAGAGAGCCAGAGAGAGAGACAGACAGAGAGCCAGAGAGAGAGACAGAGAGAGAGACAGAGAGAGCCAGAGAGAGAGAGAGAGAGAGAGAGAGAGAGAGACAGAGAGAGAGACAGAGAGAAAGACAGAGAGCGAGACAGAGACACAGAGACAGAGACACAGAGACAGAGAGAGAGACAGAGAACATGAAGGGTTCTATGCTATTCCATCAGCCCAGAGAGGTGCTGATGAGTGATGAATTCAGGCCTTCACTGGTTTTCTTAGGATACGTCCCAAATGGCACACTATTCCCTATACAGTTCACTACTTTTGATCAGAGCCCTATGGGATTCCCTGATGGGCTATGGTCAAAAGTAGTTCACTAAATAGGTAATAGGGTGTCATTTGGAACTCTAGCTCTGCCCGACTTTGATGAACAGCAACCGTATGTTTCCCAACTGAGGATGCCCAGAGCAGAGGCAATGGCACCAGGCTAGGACACAAACCATGTATTGTTTTAAGGCCTAGTCAGTCTCGCCAACCAAGCACCAATCTAAACATCACGTTGGTTTCCTCGCTAGTGATAAAACAATTATGACATCACATTAAATGTCTCTTTCCTTCCAAACAGTAGACTGTTGAAGTGTATACTTTTGGTACTGTTCCATTGGTTAATTTGGTTCCAAATTGGTTAAAGGTGAAAAAAAAACGCTTCTTGACAGCTTCTACCCCCAAGCCATAAGACTCTTGAACAGTTAATCAAATGGCTACTCGGACTATTTACATTGTCCCCAACCCCAACCCTCATTTTTACACTGCTGCTACTCTCTGTTCATTATCCATGCTACACCATCTCTTTGCTGTATTAGTCTATAAGATAAATAAGATGGAAATATGAGCATGCTCTCATGGTAATGTTTAGAAGGGTCTATTTTCTGGATTGTTTTTCTGAATTTTGTTTTATATTATCTTTATCTTACTTTACCTACATGTCCACAATAAAGAAAGGGAAGGGGGATACCTAGTCAGTCGACCAACTGAATGTATTCAACTGTAATGTGTCTTTCATTTTGAATTTGTCAATCAAGTGCCTCTTAAGTATTTCAAAGTATATGACATGTGTTTTGAAAATATCTAAACTGACGCAGGTGAAGGTCGTCAGGATTGACTCTTCTACTAGAAACAGTGGCACCTTTAGAGGACCGTTGCCTTTTAGTGTGTTGATTGTGTAAGACGTGAGACGGATTATGATAGGATGTTGTCATGGTTTAATGTGATAGGCAGGCAGACCATGTTCCCTTTCCTCAGATGAGTCAGGTGATTTTTAATCCATGTTGTCAGACTAAGCCTACAGGGCGTCATGTGACAGGGCCCGTAACTGTTGCTAACAACACTCTGTTGACCAACCAGGAATCAAACCCTGGTATCCAGGATGAATGTGTCGGCTCGTCACGCTAAAGCCTAGGCATTAGCATGGAGAATTGAGGCTTTGATTTGTTCTCTTCTCTCCAGGCCCCTCTAAAGTAATGCAGTGATCTTCAGGCTACCTAAAAAGGCTACCTAAGTATGATTCTCAACCAGAGACAACTAACGACACCTGCCTCTGATTGAGAACCATACTAGGCCGAACACAGAAACCAACATAGAAAAACAAACATAGACTGCCCACCCCAACTCACGCCCTGACCATACTAAAACAAAGACAAAACAAAGGAACTAAGGTCAGAACGTGACAAGGCCCCTCTACAGTAATGCAGTGATCTTCAGGCCCCTCTACAGTAATGCAGTGATCTTCAGGCCCCTCTAAAGTAATGCAGTGATCTCAAGGCCCCTCTACAGTAATGCAGTGATCTTCAGGCCCCTCTACAGTAATGCAGTGATCTTCAGGCCCCTCTAAAGTAATGCAGTGATCTCAAGGCCCCTCTACAGTAATGCAGTGATCTTCAGGCCCCTCTACAGTAATGCAGTGATCTTCAGGCCCCTCTAAAGTAATGCAGTGATCTCAAGGCCCCTCTACAGTAATGCAGTGATCTTCAGGCCCCTCTAAAGTAATGCAGTGATCTCCAGGCCCCTCTAAAGTAATGCAGTGATCTTCAGGCCCCTCTAAAGTAATGCAGTGATCTTCAGGACCCTCTAAAGTAATGCAGTAATATCCAGGCCCCTCTAAAGTAGTGCAGTGATCTTCAGGCCCCTCTAAAGTAATGCAGTGATCTCCAGGCCCCTCTAAAGTAATGCAGTGATCTCCAGGCCCCTCTAAAGTAATGCAGTGGTCTCCAGGCCCCTCTAAAGTAATGCAGTGATCTCCAGGCCCCTCTAAAGTAATGCAGTGATCTCCAGGCCCCTCTAAAGTAATGCAGTGGTCTCCAGGCCCCTCTAAAGTAGTGCAGTGATCTCAAGGCCCCTCTAAAGTAGTGCAGTGGTCTCCAGGCCCCTCTAAAGTAATGCAGTGATCTTCAGGCCCCTCTAAAGTAATGCAGTGGTCTCCAGGCCCCTCTAAAGTAATGCAGTGATCTTCAGGCCCCTCTAAAGTAATGCAGTGATCTCCAGGACGCTCTAAAGTAATGCAGTGATCTCCAGGCCCCTCTAAAGTAATGCAGTGATCTCCAGGACGCTCTAAAGTAATGAAGTGATCTCCAGGCCCCTCTAAAGTAATGCAGTGGTCTCCAGGCCCCTCTAAAGTAGTGCAGTGATCTCCAGGCCCCTCTAAAGTAATGCAGTGGTCTCCAGGCCCCTCTAAAGTAATGCAGTGGTCTCCAGGCCCCTCTAAAGTAATGCAGTGGTCTCCAGGCCCCTCTAAAGTAATGCAGTGATCTTCAGGCCCCTCTAAAGTAATGCAGTGATCTCCAGGACGCTCTAAAGTAATGCAGTGATCTTCAGGCCCCTCTAAAGTAATGCAGTGATCTCCAGGCCCCTCTAAAGTAATGCAGTGATCTCCAGGCCCCTCTAAAGTAATGCAGTGGTCTCCAGGCCCCTCTAAAGTAATGCAGTGATCTTCAGGCCCCTCTAAAGTAGTGCAGTGATCTCCAGGACGCTCTAAAGTAATGCAGTGGTCTCCAGGCCCCTCTAAAGTAATGCAGTGATCTTCAGGCCCCTCTAAAGTAATGCAGTGATCTCCAGGACCCTCTAAAGTAATGCAGTGATCTCCAGGCCCCTCTAAAGTAGTGCAGTGATCTCCAGGACGCTCTAAAGTAATGCAGTGGTCTTCAGGCCCCTCTAAAGTAGTGCAGTGATCTTCAGGCCTCTCTAAAGTAATGCAGTGATCTCCAGGACCCTCTAAAGTAATGCAGTGATCTCCAGGCCTCTCTAAGGTAATGCAGGGATTTTTTGTTTATTTATTTATTTTTATTATAGGAAAAAAGTCTCTCCTCACCAAAACACAATCAGTCAGAGAAAAATAATATTTGGCATAGACTCCTAAGGTAAACATTACTCCCTCTCATTAACATACAGTAAATATACAGAGTTAAATCAATAACACTCCATTATACTATAGGATGACGTCATCACATATTGTCATGCCTCCTCCCGCTCTCCCTCTCTGGCGCTCGAGGGCGCCAGGCTGCCCTTCACTATCTGTCACCATTATGATGCACATCAGCGCTCATTGGACTCACCCTTGGGCCCCTCACCTTGTTGATTGCCCGTCTATATCTGTCTGTTTCTCCGTTGGTTCCCCATGTCAGCATTCATGTTGTTATGTTTTCTCTTGTCCAGACACTGTCCGTGTTCTGTTCCTGTCCGTGTTCTGTGCCTGTCTGTGTTCTGTTCCTGTCCGTGTTCTGTTCCTGTCCGTGTTCTGTTCCTGTCCGTGTTCTGTTCCTGTGTCTGTGTTCTGTTCCTGTCTGTGTTCTGTTCCTGGTCTGTGTTCTGTTCCTGTCCGTGTTCTGTTCCTGTCCGTGTTCTGTTCCTGATCTGTGTTCTGTTCCTGTCTGTGTTCTGTTCCTGTCTGTGTTCTGTTCCTGTCCGTGTTCTGTTCCTGTCCGTGTTCTGTTCCTGTCCGTGTTCTGTTCCTGTCTGTGTTCTGTTCCTGTCCGTGTTCTGTTCCTGTCCGTGTTCTGTTCCTGTGTCTGTGTTCTGTTCCTGTCTGTGTTCTGTTCCTGGTCTGTGTTCTGTTCCTGTCCGTGTTCTGTTCCTGTCCGTGTTCTGTTCCTGTGTCTGTGTTCTGTTCCTGTCTGTGTTCTGTTCCTGGTCTGTGTTCTGTTCCTGTCCGTGTTCTGTTCCTGTCCGTGTTCTGTTCCTGTCCGTGTTCTGTTCCTGATCTGTGTTCTGTTCCTGTCCGTGTTCTGTTCCTGTCCGTGTTCTGTTCCTGTCTGTGTTCTGTTCGTGTCCGTGTTCTGTTCCTGTCCGTGTTCTGTTCCTGATCTGTGTTCTGTTCCTGTCTGTGTTCTGTTCCTGATCTGTGTTCTGTTCCTGTCCGTGTTCTGTTCCTGTCCGTGTTCTGTTCCTGTCCGTGTTCTGTTCCTGTCCGTGTTCTGTTCCTGTCCGTGTTCTGTTCCTGTCCGTGTTCTGTTCCTGTCCGTGTTCTGTTCCTGTCTGTGTTCTGTTCCTGTCTGTGTTCTGTCCGTGTTCTGTTCCTGTCTGTGTTTTCATTAAATGTTCACTCATTGTACTTGCTTCTCGTCTCCAGTGTCTGTCCTTACACATACTGTACATTACCAATATATACACTTATTTAACCTTTATTTATTGGCTTCAAAATAATCTCAATTCAGACCAGGGTCTCTTTTTCAATGCTGTCCAGTATTACAACTATCAACAATCCAAACAGATTAAACAGAAACGGCAGGGTAGCAGGGTAGCCTGGTGGTTAGAGCATTGGACTAGTAACCGGAAGGTTCCAAGTTCAAACCCCCGAGCTGACAAGGTACAAATCTATCGTTCTGCCCCTGAACAGGCAGCTAACCCAATGTTCCTAGGCCTTCATTGAAAATAAGAATTTGTTCTTAAACTGACTAGCCTAGTCAGGAAAAAATTAAAAAACAAACTACAGACTTAAATGTTAAGGAATGGTAAAGAAAGCAGTTAACACATAATGAATGTTAAAGAAAGCCGGACTCATACAGTTAACACATAATGAATGGTAAAGAAAGCCGTTAACATATAATGAATGGTAAAGAAACCTGTACTCATACATTTAACACATAATGAATGGTAGAGAAAGCCGTACTCATACAGTTAACACATAATGAATGGTAAAGAAAGCCGTACTCATACAGTTAACACATAATGAATGTACTCATACATTTAACACATAATGAATGGTAAAGAAAGCCGGACTCATACAGTTAACACATAATGACTGTTAAAGAAAGCCGGACTCATACAGTTAACACATAATGAATGTTAAAGAAAGCCGTACTCATACAGTTAACACATAATGAATGTACTCATACAGTTAACACATAATGAATGGTAAAGAAAGCCGTACTCATACAGTTAACACATAATGAATGGTAAAGAAAGCTCTACTCATACAGTTAACACATAATGAATGTACTCATACATTTAACACATAATTAATTTATTCATACAGTTAACACATAATGAATGTACTCATACATTTAACACATAATGAATGGTAAAGAAAGCCGTACTCATACAGTTAACACATAATGAATGGTAGAGAAAGCCGTACTCATACAGTTAACACATAATGAATGGTAAAGAAAGCCGTACTCATACAGTTAACACATAATGAATGTACTCATACAGTTAACACATAATGAATGTACTCATACAGTTAACACGTAATGAATGGTAAAGAAAGCCATACTCATACAGTTAACACAAAATGAATGGTAAAGACAGCCGTACTCATACAGTTAACACATAATGAATGTACTCATACAGTTAACACATAATGAATGGTAAAGAAAGCCGTACTCATACAGTTAACACATAATGAATGGTAAAGACAGCCGTACTCATACAGTTAACACATAATGAATGTACTCATACAGTTAACACATAATGAATGGTAAAGAAAGCCGTACTCATACAGTTAACACATAATGAATGGTAGAGAAAGCCGTACTCATACAGTTAACACATAATGAATGTACTCATACAGTTAACACATAATGAACGTACTCATACAGTTAACACATAATGAATGTACTCATACAGTTAACACATAATGAACGTACTCATACAGTTAACACATAATGAATGTACTCATACAGTTAACACATAATGAATGTACTCATACAGTTAACACATAATGAATGTACTCATACAGTTAACACATAATGTCCCTTTCCTGTATTGCCATTTGTCCTAATGAACATTGAGAGCCAAACTCCTTATCCCATAATTGGATGAGCATATCATTTGTTTAAAGCAGGAGCCTGCTGAAAAGAGCACAATTGAGAGTAATATCATGTCATGATATTTAGCTTCCCCGGGTCCTGTTGCTAAGAAGATGATGTGGTTTAGGGATTATTTAGACAGGTTTCACTGAATCAGCCCCTTCCAATGTCTTGTAGGATTACTACTATACTGTATCGCCCCAAACCCAGAGACAGTGGGAGTGGATTGTGAGTAATGGGTACTAATGCCCTTTGAACTCTTCAAGGAAAGCACCTTGCTATGCTTTGAGGTGGCCTGGCCGGTTGCTCACCATCACATTTTCCACAATGATATCCCTGGCTAGCTCCTCTCCTCCTCCACGAGAGTCACGTTCTGGTCAGGGGCTTCCTTTCAACTATAATCACTCTTTTCACTGAGACTCCATTATCGCTGACTAATCAGAGACGTGGGAGAGCTGCATGCAGCTCTCTGCAGAGAGAATGGGTCCATTGACTAAAGGGCAGTTAGTTACTGTAAGACGTTGTGCTGTTGAGTTGAGTGTTTGACTGTTTTTGCGTGTCTGCTGCGTCCCCGAAGAGTTATCTTCTCCAAATGAAACATGTGGTCTTCAGTGTGAGAAGATTAAGATGACGATAGACTACACCCCTACTCTTCCTCCTCCGCCTCCTCCTCCGCCCTCTCCTCATGGCTTGTTTTTAGCGTTTCCCAGGCGACAGATCAGAGAACAGCTCACCATAGTGCAGAACAGCAGACAGATCACTGTGATGGGAAGGGAGTGAGTTGGCAGGGACACAACACAACTTGAATACTATTATGAAGATTAAAGTGAAAGGATCAGGTCTGTAATAACTGTAGTCAAGCCCCTTCAACTCAGCAACATTCTACTGATTTATCAGAGTCTATTGGCAAGTATTTTGATCGTGTTGTAAACAATGTTTTGAATGGCCGTGTATATCATTACACCATATTTTCATACTGATTTTATGTAATTTTAGGATGATTTGCAATCCAGAAACTCCACAAATCACAATGTTGTTGTTCCTAAAGTTGCAAATCCAAGTGAGTAGTCACCAATGACTTACATAAATCCTGGATTGTTGATGCTTTGTATTGGCCAATGAGAGGCTTTGAAACCACCGGTCGGCCATATTGGCACTCCCCAGAAGAGGCAGTCCTCCATAAGATTTAATGGAATTCTACAGTATTTCAAGTAAGTGTTTCAATGACAAAATTACATGTATTTAAGTATTGTGTTGTTGTAGTGCGCTCAGTAACATTAAAACTTTTATTTACTTTTATTTTATTTAATTTTTTTACCTCTTTTTCTCCCCAATTTCGTGGTATCCAATTGTTGTAGTAGCTACTATCTTGTCTCATCGCTACAACTCCCGTACGGGCTCGGGAGAGACGAAGGTTGAAAGTCGTGCGTCCTCCGATACACAACCCAACCAAGCCGCACTGCTTCTTAACACAGCGCACATCCAACCCGGAAGCCAGCCGCACCAATGTGTCGGAGGAAACACCGTGCACCTGGCAACCTTGGTTAGCGCGCACTGCGCCCAGCCCGCCACAGGAGTCGCTGGTGCGCGATGAGACAAGGACACCCCTACCGACCAAGCCCTCCCTAACCCGGGCGACGCTAGGCCAATTGTGCGTCGCCCCACGGACCTCCCGGTCGCGGCCGGTTACGACAGAGCCTGGGCGCGAACCCAGACTCTGATGGCACAGCTGGTGCTGCAGTACAGCGCCCTTAACCACTGCGCCACACGGGAGGCAAAACTTTTTTTTTTTAAATACACTTTTTATACATATGTTTTTTATTTAAAAAAAAGATGTTTATCTCACATATCTAATTTAAAAGTATGCATTAAGGTGTCTGTAATATAATACATGTGGCAAAGACAAATGTCGACGTTAATAAATGCATTTGTAGAGCTTCCAAAATACTTTTTTTACAACAGTGTGAAGATGGACGTGCGGTGGCTTCAAACAGCTCCTCCTGTCAGTTGTCTAGTGTACATATAAATCACTGGTTGACACCATGCAATATGACTTGGTTTACTTTTACTAGTCCTGCCTCGAAGGTTTCCTTTGAAGTGACTGGAGCCATTTGAGCCATGATGGAGTCACGGTCGCATTGCGTCAGTATTGCTTCATTACTGTATGGAAGTCACTGAGAGGTCACAGAGTTAATCAATGCCCCCCTACGACAGACAGGAAGTCACAATACTGCTCTTTACTGCTTCTCTTCCACCCCGAGTCACTCTCCTCAGCTTCAAAGAGAAGCTTTAGTACCACTACAGCAGTAAGGACAGTCTACAGACTGACTGTTCATGACTGTGGTTGTCTGTCATTGGCAGGACAGGACACAGTGACATGCAACTAAACAACAGGTTAAAGGGATGTATCTAGCAATGTTCCCACCAAAAATGTTTTTGCACTGAGAAAAGGTCTTGAGAGAGGAAACGTTCATTTTGCCGCCAGCATTCTGTGTAACTTCTGGCGTGTGTTAACTGTGAACACTGAGGCTGTACCTGCTTGAAGTTACAGTTTCAGACAGTGGTCGATAGGCTATTGTAGCTATCAGAGCAGGTAGGGCTATCAGAGTGGCTTATCAATAAAACCCAATGGAGCAAATCCCACAACATTTCCACATGGATATAGCTATTGACCTTTGTGATGTTGTCTACAATAGTCAATATGTGGTGTTCAATGTAGGCCTACAGTCTAAGAGACCTTTTCAAACCTGATGCATGTTTTAACCATTTCATGACTGATGTTTACGTTGTCCAAAAGCTCACATCCTTTTATAAAAAATAAGAAATTATCTAAAACAATTGGCCAAATAGATGACTGACAAATGGAATCATATTGTGTTACATGATGCAAGAAACCACTTTACAAAAAATGCAATACATTGTTATCATTATTATTACTACCATATTTAAGCGTCTCAAAATAGGACACTGCCCCTTTAAGACAAAAAAATCTGATTCTGATCACAGGAGGCATGTTAACACCAGGTGTAAATGGGGTGGTGATCTCCTGAGTCTTCTCCCTAGCTCCTTACCGCCCCATGCTGGGAGGCTCCATAGCTCCATTCATCACCACGGCTTCTTGCGCCATCAAACTGCCTCCATTGTCTCCAGTGATTTTGCACAGCGCTCCACACGTTTCCCACGTTTACATTTGATAGTGAAAAAGGAAGAGAGGGCGTGACGTGTTGACTTCATTATCACTCCCCTGACCTGCAACTCTTTAGAACCCCAGTATTAGAGACCATGATGTTTAGAACCCCAGTATTAGAGACCATGATGTTTAGAACCCCAGTATTAGAGACCATGATGTTTAGAACCCCAGTATTAGAGACCATGATGTTTAGAACCCCAGTATTAGAGACCATGATGTTTAGAACCCCAGTATTAGAGACCATGATGTTTAGAACCCCAGTATTAGAGGACAGGATGTTTAGAACCCCAGTATTAGAGACCATGATGTTTAGAACCCCAGTATTAGAGACCATGATGTTTAGAACCCCAGTATTAGAGACCATGATGTTTAGAACCCCAGTATTAGAGACCATGATGTTTAGAACCCCAGTATTAGAGACCATGATGTTTAGAACCCCAGTATTAGAGACCATGATGTTTAGAACCCCAGTATTAGAGACCATGATGTTTAGAACCCCAGTATTAGAGACCATGATGTTTAGAACCCCAGTATTAGAAACCATGATGTTTAGAATCCCAGTATTAGAGGACAGGATGTTTGGAACCCCAGTATTAGAGGCCAGGATGTTTGGAACCCCAGTATTAGAGGACAGGATGTTTGGAACCCCAGTATTAGAGGACAGGATGTTTGGAATCCCAGTATTAGAGGACAGGATGTTTGGAACCCCAGTATTAGAGGCCAGGATGTTTGGAACCCCAGTATTAGAGGACAGGATGTTTGGAACCCCAGTATTAGAGGACAGGATGTTTGGAATCCCAGTATTAGATGACAGGATGTTTGGAATCCCAGTATTAGAGGACAGGATGTTTGGAATCCCAGTATTAGAGGACAGGATGTTTGATACCCCAGTATTAGAGTCCATGATGTTTGGAATCCCAGTATTAGAGGACAGGATGTTTGGAATCCCAGTATTAGAGGACAGGATGTTTGGAATCCCAGTATTAGAGGACAGGATGTTTGGAATCCCAGTATTAGAGGACAGGATGTTTGATACCCCAGTATTAGAGACCATGATGTTTAGAACCCCAGTATTAGAGACTATGATGTTTAGAACCCCAGTATTAGAGACCATGATGTTTAGAACC